>NW_015387966.1:5343-21417 GCF_001527695.2 Protobothrops mucrosquamatus | reverse complement strand
TTCTTCTTCTTCTTCTTCTTCTTCTTCTTCTTCTTCTTCTTCTTCTTCTTCTTCTTCTTCTTCTTCTTCTTCTTCTTCTTCTTCTTCTTCTTCTTCTTCTTCTTCTTCTTCTTCTTCTTCTTCTTCTTCTTCTTCTTCTTCTTCTTCTTCTTCTTCTTCTTCTTCTTCTTCTTCTTCTTCTTCTTCTTCTTCGTCATCACATTACAAAAAAGATGTTGAGACTTTGGAAAAAATGCAGAGACAAACAACTAGGATGACTAAAGGTCTGGAGACTAAAACATATGAATAATGGTTGCAGCATTTGAGTATGGCCAGTCTAGAAAAATGAAGGATTGGGGGTGACATGATAGCAATATTCCAGTATTTGAGGTGCCGCCACAAAGAGGAGGGGGGGGGGGTCAACCGGTCCTAGTCCCTAAAACACCAGAGGGCAGGACAAGAAACAATGAATGGAAACTAATCAAGGAGAGAAGCAACCTGGAATTAAGGAGAAACTTCCTAACAGTGAGGACAATTAACCAGTGGAACAGCTTGCCTTCAGAAATTGTAGGTGCTCCATTACTGGAAGTTTTTAAGAAGAGACTGGACAGCCACTTGTCTGAAATGGTATAGGGTCTCCTGCTTCAGCAGGGGGTTGGACTATAAGACCTCCAAGGTCCCTTCCAGCTCTATTCTGAATTAAAATTAATTGGCATTCATGCTCAACAATAATTCTTGTGCCTTGGTGTAAGAGACCCATCATGCTTTGCTTCAACGGGAGTCAGTCGAGTGGGATGTATTTTTTATTTATTTAGTTAGTTATTATTTACTTATTTGTTTTCTACATCACCCATCTTACCAAGTGACTTTGGTTGGTTTACAACAACATAATAAAACCATATAAACATACGGATAAAAGCATGGTTAGAAAGCAGATTAAAAGCAAGTTAAAACTTACAAGTCAAAATAAACCAGGTTAGCAAATTGACTGCTTTTCAACCTGGAAGGTCCAGTCTAAGCTTATAGCTTCTTTTTCATCACAGCTAGCTCTGTGCTTCCAAAATTGCAGTACTTTTTTAAAAAAAACAAAAAAAAACAGCCTTTTCCGCTGGGGCGGGGACCCTCAACATTCTCCTTGTCTACATTGATTTGAAAGCTCTGTAATATGCAGTAACTCAGATGCAAAAACTGCATTTCACTCTAAGAAACCCAAAGTGGTTTTTAAATCAAACAACACTCCATGGCAAAATGCTTTTCCCCAAAGACCTTTATGAATCAGTATGTCATCTGCTCTTAGGGGAAAGAGGGAAATAACATTTAAAAAGTTGGGACCACCCAAACTTTTAGCCTTGCTCAAAGTAATCTTTTAGATCAGGGGTCCTCAATCTGTGGGCCGCAGCCCACTGGTGGGCTGTGAGGGGTTTGCAACCGGGCCGTGGAAGCTGTCGGCAAGCGCATATGTGCGCACATGAATCATTTGTGCAAGCAGCGGGTAAGCACATGTGCATGCTCCATTTAAGTGAGTGGCAGGCGCACATGCACACCGTACCTGCAAATGGAGCTGCGCATGCATGCACATGTTTGCTAGCCACTCACACTGAATCATTCTCTCTCTCTCCCCCCCCCCACTGCCGGTCCACAAAGCTGGAAATGTTGGAGAACTCTATTTTAGATCCTAGGGCAGGGGTAGGCAACCTTGGCTCTTTTATGACTCGTGGACTTCAACTCCCAGAATTCCTGAGCCAGCCATGCTGAGGGGAAAGAGAGAGGTTTCCATGCTGAGCCATGCTGGCTCAGGAATTCTGGGAGTTGAAGTCCACGAGTCATAAAAGAGCCAAGGTTGCCTACCCCTGGCCTAGGCAGAAGGAGTAACTAGTAAATAAACTGCCTGTATCTCCAGGGGAATCTTCAATGCCATTCATATTACAGTACATAGAGATAAGCAAAGAGAGAAGTGCCTAACGAATGTGGAGCAATTGAGGGCAAAGATGAAAATCATTAAGTACAGGTAATCCTCTAGTTATGATCACAACTGGGCCCAAAAGTTATGCTGCTGAATCATTTGTTAAGTGAGTTTTGCCCCGTTTTACAACCTTTCTTGCCACAGTCGTTAAGTGAATCACTGCAATTGTTCTGTTAGTAACACAGCTGTTAAGTGAAACTGGCTTCCCCTTTGACTTTGCTTGTCAGAAGGTCGCAAAAGGTGATCACATGGCCCCGGGGACACTGCAGCTGTCATAAATATGAATCGGTTGCAGAGCATCTAAATTTTGGTCACGTGACCATGGGGACGCTGCAACGGTCATAAGTGTAAAAACGGTCATAAGTTACTTTTTTCAGTGCCGTTGTAACTTTGAACAATCACCAAATGCACTGTTGTAAGTCAAGGACTACCTGTTTAATGGAAATTTCAGAGACTTTGTCTTCCATTTCCTAGTCTCCCTTACTTCTGCTTCAATCTTTCATCCAGGTCTATTATCTTAACAATCAATCAGAATAGAGCAGGAAAAGACCTTGGAGGTCATCTAGTCCAACCCCCTGCTCAGGTAGGAGACCATATACCATTTCAGACAAGTGATTGTCCAGTCTCTTGTTAAAAACCTCCATTGATGGAGCACCCACACCTTCTGAAGGCCAGCCATTCCACTGATTAATTGTTCTCATTGTCAGGAAATGTCTTCTTAATTCCAGGTTGCTTCTCTCCTTGATTAGTTTCCATCCATTGCTTCTTGCCTTGCCTTCTGGTGCTCTGGGAAATAAGTTGACCCCCCTCCTCTTTGTGGCAGCCCTTTACATACTGGAACACTGCCATCATGTCGCCCCTGGTCCTTTTTTTCTCTAGGCCAGCCATACCCAATTCCTGCAACCGTTCCTCCTATGTTTTAGTCTACAGGCCTTTAATCGTCTTAGTTGGTCTTCTCTGCCTTTTTTTCCAAAGTCTCAACAATAATCTGCCTGTTTCGGTTGATAGATTGAAATAGGACCTGCTGGTTGGGAAAATCTGGGTTTGGAACCATCACAAGTATGATTCGCTTCTCTAAGTTTTTCATATTTCAGTTACTGGGCGATCTTTATTTCTCATTTCAATTTCCTGAGTGGCTACATTTATCTTAATCGTTCCATCGAGTCCTGCCCGCATTCTTCTCCTCCTCCTTATCTCTTCTTCCGCCTTCATGACCCAAAACAGTACCTTATCTCTCCACTGACAAACTCAACTGGTGGTAATCCACGGATCACTGAGATAACAGGAATGACATTCAAGCAGAAGGCAACATTTTGAAGCAGAAGACTTGTTCTGGTCTCAGCAGCTTGAGAAGAGCAGCTTTGCCATCTACTGATGAACACACAAAGCTTTACTAGGTCACTGATCTCTCTAATTTGGGACTTTGGTCCACACAACTAGGTAGGTATCTGCTTTGAAAGATTAGATTAGCCATAGCAATACCACTTAGACTTATATACCGCTTCACAGTGCTTTACAGCCCTCTCTAAGCGGTTTACAGAGTCAGCATATTGTCCCCAACATTCTGGGTCGTCATTTTACTGGCCTCGGAAGGATGGAAGACATTCCAATATCTGAGGGGCTTCACAGAGAAGAGAAGGTCAACCTATTCTCCAAAGCAGCTGAAGGCAAAACAAGAAGCAATGGATTTCTTTGCTGCACCTGCGTGTCTGCCGGCCTGTGTATACCAAAAAGGCCAACACAATGCTAGGCTGCATTAACAGAGGGACAGAATCAAGATCACGTGAAGGGTTAATACCACTTTACAATGCCTTGGTAAGGCCACACTTAGAATACTGCATCCAATTTTGATCACCACGATGTAAAAAAGATGTTGAGACTCTAGAAAGAGTGCAGAGAAGAGCAACAAAGATGATTAGGGGACTGGAGGCTAAAACATATAAAGAACGGCTGCTGGAATTGGGTATGTCTAGTTTAACGAAGAGAAGGACGAGGGGGGACATGATAGCAGTCTTCCAATATCTCAGGGGCTGCCACAAAGAAGAGGGAGTCAAGCTATTTTCCAAAGCACCTAAAGGCAGGACAAGAAGCAATGGGTGGAAACTAATCAAGGAGAGAAGCAACCTAGAACTAAAGAGAAACTTCCTGACAGTTAGAAGAATTAACCAATGGAACAACCTGCCTCCAGAAGTGGTGAATGCTCCAACACTGGAAGTTTTTAAGAAGAGACTGGACAGCCATTTGTCCGAAATGGTATAGGGTTTCCTGTCTGAGCAGGGGGTTGGACTAGATGACCTCCAAGGTCCCTTCCAACTTTATTATTATTATTACTTGCAGTCAGATTTTCTGACTTCCTACATAGGTAATCATTGACTCAACAATTCAAAGTTACAATGACACGGAAGAAAGTGACTATGACCCTTTTTCACACTTACGACCGTTGCAGCATCCCCATGGTCACATGATCAAAATTCAGAGGCTTGACAACTGACTCATATTTATAACCGTTTCTGTGTCCCTGGGGGTCACGTGATCCCCTTTTGCGACCTTCTGACAAGCAAAGTCAATGGGGAAGCCAGACTCCTTTAACAACCATCTAACTAACTTAACAACTGCAATGATTCCCTTAATAATGGTGGCAAGAACGCCTGTAAAATGGGGGCAGGACTCCCTTAACAATTTTTTTTCACTCAGCAACAGAAATGTTGGGCTCAGTTGTGGTCGTACGTCGAGGACTACAGGTCAATCTGACACCTTAGGAAAACTCAGTTGTGCCTCAACTGCTTCCCCTCTGTGGCGATGCTAAGATAGCATCTATCTATAACTCCCAAAGGTGATTTCTCATTTTGCATTAAATGACTGTCTCAGAGATGACTAATGCAATCTCTTGTTCAAGATCCAGACTTTGCCCTTGAATGTAGTTTCAGGAATGTCATGCAGAGGTAAGCTACGGCCCTCCGGATCACTGATGTAATATGTATCCCTGTGTGTAGTATAGCAGAGTCCCTTTCGGGCACCAGGGACCGGTTCCGTGGAGAAAGGTTTTTCCACGGACCGGCGAGTGCATGGTTTTGTGTGCTGCCTGCATCCCACGGATGGGGCTTTGCTTGTTTGTGTGGACCGGTTGCTGGCATGCCGTGGCCCGCTACCGCTCCATGGACCGGGGGTTGGGGACCCCTGTAGCATAGGAATATATTTTTAAATACGTATATTTTCCTCTGTACAGGTTATACTGTATAGCTTTTCTGCTTCTGTATACTTGGTGCCTGAAGCAGGGCAGGGGGCAGACAGGAAGAATGATTACATAGCAATACGGGTAGTCCTCGATTTACAACAGTTCAACGGTTGCAGTGTCCCCAGCGTTAAGTGATCCTCTTTTGGGGTCTTCTGACAAGCAAGTCAACGGGGAAGACAGATTCACTTAACAACCCTGCTACTAACTTAACAACTGCAGGGAAGAAAGGTCATAAAATGGGGCAACATTCACTTAACAACTGTCTCGCTTAGCAACAGAAATTTTGGACTCAGTCGTGGTCGTAAGTTGAGGACAACAAGTTAGCATCTACACTTTGGCATAGAAATGGGTAAGAGGAGGCACATATAGCTTTTTCTTTCATTCCATTTGATCGTATCATATTCTAGGAGACTGCCTGGATAAGGCTTTTCAGAAGAGGCTTGCCATTGTCTCCTTTCTAGGGCTGAGAGAAAGTGACTGGCTGAAGGTCACCCAGCTGGCTTTGTGCCTAAGGCAGGACTAGAACTCACAGTCTCCTGGTTTCTGGCCTTAACTGCTACACCAAACTGGCAGTATTTTTTACGAGATGCTACAAATGGAGTAGCATGCCTCTTTGTCAAAATATATTCCATTGTTCCCTAAACGATTACATTGACACTTATCACAAACTGAGGTTGAAATGCTTGGTTCCCCTCAATTGAAAACCAGGAGAACTTCACGCTTTAGAAAGTCCTTGGACATCATGTGATGTTCTTGAATAGGGGCCTTCCTGCATTAACATCTAGACTGCATTAAAAGAGGGATAGAATCAAGATCACGTGAAGTGTTCATACCACTTTTACAATGCCTTGGTAAGGCCACACTTGGAATACAGCATCCAGTTTTGGTCACCACGATGTAAAAAAGATGTTGAGACTCTAGAAAGAGTACAGAGAAGAGCAACAAAGATGATTAGGGGACTGGAGGCTAAAATGTATAAGGAACAGTGGCTGGAATTGGGTATGTCTAGTTTAATGAAGAGAAGGACGAGGGGGGACATGATAGCAGTGTTCCAGTATCTCAGGGGCTGCCACAAAGAAGAGGGAGTCAGGCTATTCTCCAAAGCAGGACAAAGGCAGGACAAGAAGCAATGGATGGAAACTAATCAAGGAGAGAAGCAACCTAGAACTAAGGAGAAACTTCCTGACAGTGAGGACAATTAATCAGTGGAACGGTTTGCCTCTAGATTAGTTGTGAATGCTCCAACACTGGAGATTTTTAAGAGACTGGACAACCATTTGTCTGAAATGGTACAAGGTTTCCTGCTTGAGCAGTGGGTTGGAGTCACTAGAAGATCTTTTCCAATTCTATTATTCTGTTATTCAGAACCTTGGCATATATTGCCCTCCACATCTTCACAACAGACATTTGATGCGACTAACTGGGCACTTTGCCCATTCTCACACTCTACATTTCTACGAAAACCAGGAAGGTAGGTTGAGCTCTGATTCCAGTGTCATCTAGTTACAAGAGAGAAATCAAAGTTCTCAATGTCAGAACAAGAAGCAATGGATGGAAACTAATCAAGGAGAAAACCAATCTAGAACTAAAGAGAAATTTCCTGAAAGTGAGAACAATTAATCAGTGGAACGGCTTGCCTTCAGAATGTGCGGGTGCTCCAACAATGGACGCTTTTGTGAAGAGACTGGACAGACACTTAACTGGAATGGTATAGGATCTCCTGCTTGAGCAGCGGATTGGACTAGAAGACCTCCAAGATCCCTTCCAACTGTTATTCTGTTATCCTAAGTTAGACCTCAAGAAACCATTGAGGGGTGCAGTGGTCTTCTACATCTCCTAAGCTTGTGGTCTTCTAAGATATGACATTCTCTCTCCTAAAGCCTTGCATGACACTCAGTCGTCCTAGATTTAGCTTCTGCTTCTGCTTTTCTCCTTGAGTTTCCAAGCAGAGGTCACAAATATATAGACACCTTTCCTGTCATCGGATTACAGAAATGTGAAATAAGTCTTTGTCAAACCAGTAGAAAAGAAATCTGAGCTGTCATTCCTAATATCATCACGATCCACAGCAGCTGGCTAGGGAGCAAGAAAATATTAATAACAATAATATTAAAAAGAAGGCTGTGGCAGAATAAAGTTGTCTTGTTATTTCCATTTTTCATATTATCCGGCGTTCCACAAACACCAACCATATTACTTTTTCTCTGTAGAGATTCCGTCCTGTTAAAAATATGGATTGAGTTCCCTCTGCTGGCAGGATGGTTGAAATGTGGTTGAAGGAGTTGAATTGTTAAACTAGTCGGCACAGAGAAGATGTAGGTTTGTAACATCAGTTGGGAATGTGGTGTGGATACAGGTAGTCCTCGGCTTACCACATGTCATTTAGTGACCATTTAAAGTTACAACGATACTGCAAAAAAGTGACTTGGTTGGAAGAAAAAAGCATCTTGTATGTCTTTGAATCAGAATAAGAGAGTAACAGATTAACAGAGTTGGAAGGAAACTTGGAGGTCTTCTAGTCCAGTGGTGGCGAACCTATGGCACGGGTGCCAGAGGCGGCACTCAGAGCTCTCTCTGTGGGCACGTGTGCCGTCGCCCCAGTCCTAGGCCTTCAGCTGGGTTTTATAAAACCTTTTCGCTTTAGGCCTCCACCGCCGTGTGCAAAAAAAAAAAAGGTTCAATCAATCAGTCAATTTCAACTTCTCGCGGGAAAATAAAAGTTCTTGCAAAGTTGGAATTGATTGATTGAACTTTTTAGTCCCACCCAGTCTGCCGTTACCACTGCAGCCATTCCCACCCAATTGGCCACGCCCAGCCAATGGGCCACGCCCAGCCAATGGGCCACACCCACCCGGCACTCGACGATGCATAAGTGGGTTTTGGGTTGCAGTTGGGCACTCAGTCTCTAAAAGGTTCGCCATCACTGTTCTAGTCCATCCCCCGGCTCAGGTTCCAAGGCCGTCACACCCTGTTATCTGCCTGGCACCTCAGCATTCTCAAAATATCTTCTTGGCATCACATTGGCTGCTGGTGGACTGTTCGGGGTGGTGGTGATTGGGAAACCGAAAGCATGGCTTTATGCTTTGCATGGGACCTTCAGATTCTGCCTGACTTTACTGCATCCAGTTTCTCTCAGTAAAAATTCTTTTGATTCAGTTCAATGCAGGGCTAGGCAACCTTGGCTCTTTTATGACTCGTGGACTTCAACTCCCAGAATTCCTGAGTCAGCCATGCTGAGGAGAAAGGGAGAGGTTTCCATGCTGAGCCATGCTGGCTCAGGAATTCTGGGAGTTGAAGTCCACAAGTCATAAAAGAGCCAAGGTTGCCTACCCCTGGCTCAATGGATCCAAGAGTCTTACTTTCCTGAGGGGCCGATTGGGGCAGCTCTGACAATGTATTTACAATGGTTCAAGCATCCCGCAGTCACACAATCACAATTTAACAACATATTTTGCCAGAAAAACGCCCATTGGGTACAATGGGTTCACTTAATGACTGCAGCATTTGCTTAATGACCACCATTAAAAAAAGGAAAAGATAAAATTCAAGCAGCAAGCCGTGATCTGCTTAATGATCAGCATGACTTACGACTATAATTCCAGGCTCAGTTACGGTCATAACTCAAGGACTACCTGTATCACCTCAAGCAGGATTCAATAGATCAGGACAGCTCTGTCATCTATAGGATAAGAAGAAGAGCATTATTAGAAAGATTTTAATAAACCCAAAGTTCGTTACAGCAGATCTGGACTGCAGGCCAGCCCCAAACCAATACTGACCGTTAGGAGGACGGTTGGTGTTTTGATTGGGCCCAGAAAACAAATCCTGCCTTAATCTGAAAATTAAGGCTGTGATGAAGAGGAACAGCTGACTAAAGCTACCCAAAATATATTGTATTATTTTATTGATATTTATAAACCATATGACTCACTTGTCTAAACCGTATGACTCACATAAAACAATCTGAAAGGACTAGTGGGACTACAATAAACTCCAATGATTTACAACAAACCCATTTTATAATTAAATGACACCCATTTTATAATTAAAGCCCTCTAATAAATCCCTGCCTCTTAACCCCTCCCCCTCCAAATTCAGATTAAAAAAGCAGGACGTCAACTGCAGAACAAAAAAACCGCAACACTGCAAATTAAACATAGGCACAGATAAAGACAGAAAGGCTCGTGATAAGATTTAAAAGGCTTTCCAAAAAAAGAGAGAGAAGGATAGAACTAATGGTTTAGTTTTAGTTTTAAATATCAAATGAAGGTCCACCCAATACTATAAACCGCTCTGCATCTTTTTCTCTCTCTTCAAAACCTCACTTATTTTCATCCTGATATTTCCCATCACAACAAATATCAGATATTGAAATGTCCAGACTCCTTAAAGTCCTAGATCAGTGTTTCTCAACCTTGATCACTTTAAGAGGCGTGGACTTGAATTTCCAGAATTCCCCAGTCGGCATAGCTATGCCAGCTGGGGAATTCTGGGGATCGAAGTCCACACTTCAGTAAACTTGTCACGGTTGATAGACACTGTCCTAAATAAATCACGATTAAGTTACCAGTGGAACCATGGACAAAGAAAGGAACAACAATATGGGACTTTGCATACTGTTCCTACCTGAATTTTAGGGAAGGACATATTTCCAATATCTCAGGGAAGAGGGAGTCAAGCTATTCTCCAAAGCACCTGAAGGCAGGAGAAGAAGCAACAGAGGGAAACTAACCAAAGAGAGAAGCAACCTAGAACTAAGGAGAAACTTCCTGACAGTTAGAACAATTAACCAGTGGAACAACCTGCCTCCAGAAGCTGTGAATGCTCCAACACTGGAAGTTTTTAAGAAGAGACTGGACAGCCATTTGTCCGAAATGGTATAGGGTTTCCTGCCTGAGCAGGGGGTTGGACTCGATGACCTCCAAGGTCCCCTCCAACTTTATTATTATTATTATTATTATTATTATTATTATTATTATTATTATTATTATTATTATTATTATTATTATTATTATTATTATTATTATTATTATTATTATTATTACATCAACTTTATTCAAGAAATCACAGACACAAACGTTCCGCTTGCTTTAATAGCTAAATGCTAATTCTTGATTTCCAAGCTATAGATGACCACAAAGGGGGTTCTCCACATCAGGGCTTTTCAACCTTTGCACCCATTGTACCACTTTTAGGATATGGCAACATCCAAGTACCACCAGTTGCCTAGCAAGGTGTCAAAAACTTGATGACCCCCCCCAAAAGGAAAAAAGTGATGAAGTACAGGTAGTCCTCGACTTACAACAGTTCGCTTAGTGACTGTTGGAAGTTACAATGGCACTGAAAAAAGTGCCTCCCAAGTCACAGCCGAGCAAGACACCTGCCTGCCCGCCCGGCCACGCTCTTCCTCCGGTCCAAGGTTTTCATTGTTGTGAGCATTTCTGTTGAGGATTGGCAGCAGGGGTGGGGTGGGGGGTGTTTGGTTTTTATTCCCCCGTCTGCTGGGTGGTTGGCAGCAGGTTTTGGTCACTTCACATGACCCTGGGACACTGTGACTGTCATAAATATGAATCAGTTGCCAAGCATCTGAATGTAAATCACAAGACCCTGGAGATACTGCAACATTCCAGCTGATCGGCGCTTCTTCTGGGCTCAGCAGAAGCGCCAGGATCAGCACTGAGCTCCAGCTGGAGCCTGGCGCTGATCCTGGCGCTTCCGCTGAGCCCTTATAGCCCTGCAGCTCCAGCCATCTCTCACTCAGGCTTGTGCGGTACTGCCACCGGTTCAGCTCATTCCCCTCCCCCGCTACCATTTTTCTAGGATGGTTGCGTACCACCTGCCAGGTGCCAATGTACCACAGGTGGTACCCATACCACTGGTTGAAAAGCCTTGCTCCACATTAGCAAGGCCAAATATGTCGAGTCCTCAGTAGTCCCTAAGCTTGTTTGCTTTCTTGTAGATGTTTCATTACTCAGCTAGGTAACATCATCAGTTCCAGCTGAGGTGTTAGTGCTGATGAACCTAGCTGGGTAATAAAACGTCTTCAGAAAAACAACCCCGGTCAAAGAGCACCAAAGACTTCACAGTTCAACCCTGAGCTACACAAACAGGTAGTCCTCGACTTACGACCAAAATTGAGCCCAAACGTTCTGTTGCTAAGCAACACAGTTGTTCAGCGAGTTCTGCCCCATTTTACAACCTTTCTTGCCACCGTTGTTAAGTGAAGCCCTGCAATTGTTAAGTTAGTAACACAGTTGTTGAGCGAATCTGGCTTCCCCATTGACTTTGCTTGTCAGAAGGTCGCAAAAGGTCCCTAGTACACGGCAACCGTCATAAATATGAGTCGGTTGCCAAGTGTTTGAATTTTGGTCATGTGTTCATGGAGACGCTGCAATGGTCGTAAATGTGAAAAAAAGTCACTTTTTCAGTGCTGTTGTAACTTTGAACGTTCGCTAAATAAGACGAGGACTTCCTGTAGTTACACAGTTACACTACCTGTAAACAGATACTCTCCGTATTTGTGGGTTGCCAGTTGCCAAGCGTCTGAACTTTGATCACGTGACCACGGGGATGCTGCAACCATTGTAAGTATGAAAAACAATCATAAATCGGTTTTTTCAGTGCCATTATAACTTCAAACAGTCGCTAAGCAGGTAGTCGGGGACTACCTGTATTTTCTTCCAATGGCCAAATATTCTAGCCATTTTAGGGGGTGAAGGGAACCCCCTGAAAATTGGTTTGACTGTTGCTGAACTAAAAAGGCATCAGGGTTCAAATGTAGCTTAACTCTTTTTGCACATTATGTATATATAATTTAAAGAGGAAGACAAATTCTTTGGCAGTATACTGAGCTGGCAGTCTTGAAGTACAGAAAGTCCTCAACTTACAATGGTTTATTTAGTGACTGAAGTTACAATGGTACTGAAAAAAGCGAGTTGTGACCGTTTTTCGCAGTTAGGACCGGCGTAGCATCCCTGTGGTCAGGTGATCAAAATTCGGATGCTTGGTGACTCATATTTATGACAGTTGCAGTGTGTTAATTAACTGGGTTAACTAACTTAATGACCTGTGTTACTAGCTTAACAATTGCAGTGATTCACTTAGCAACTGTGGCAAGAAAAGTCGTAAAATGGGACAAAATTCACAACGACTGTTTTGCTTAGCAACGGAAATTTAGAGATCAATAGTGGTCGTAAGTCAGGGTTACCTGTACTCCTAAACAGTGTACAAATCTTACTTGAAAATAATTGCATTTAGTCTTGACTGAAAAAAAAATTATCCTATCTGGGAAAGAATGCCCACCGTGTTCTCATCCTGCGCTGAGATCTATTGTGCATATTCTGATTAATTATAATTATTGTTATTTATCATGACATTATATGGGAAAAGAATATAGATTTGGGTGACATCGACAGCAATTGTGTCTCCCATAATCATCTTTTTTTTTCTCGTTCAGCAACAACAGAATTAACCTGTCAAAACAGATTATATTATTTGGCATAAGCTCTTTTTTAAAATCAATCTGCCTCTCTCTGTCCTGCCCCAATCCTAACTCTCCATTGCACCTCAACTCTGCCCTCTGCCCTCAGATACACAAGAGCTACACACAAACACACACACACACACACATACACACAGATCCTCCCATATTTGCAATGGCTGTTAATTGCAGGAATTTTTTTTCTTCCTGAATGCAGAGGAGGGCAAAAAAAAAATGGATTTTATATCCATGTTCATTAGATGGCGGCACAAATGAATGGCTTATGCAAGAAAGGGGACTGGGATTCATTATTTGGGGCTCATCCTCACAGCCCCAGGACTAATGAATTGCCATTCATCCATTCAGTAGCCAACACCCCAGAAGACAAACTCAAGATCCAAAAAGATCTTGACAAACTTGAACAATGGGCCCCATCCAACAAAATGAGTTTCAGTGTGGAGAAAAGCAAAGTTTTACATTTAGGCAGGAAAAATCAAAACTACAAGTACAGACTGGACGAGACCTGGCTCAAAAACAGTAACTGTGAGAGGGACCTTGGAGTCCTAGTGGATGATCACTTGATCATGAGCCAGCAGTGTGCAGCAGCAGCCAAAAAAGCTAACACAATCCTGGGTTGTATAAACAGAGGCATAGAATCAAGATCACATGAGGTATGAGTCCCGCTTTATAAAACCCTAGTAAGACCACAACTGGAATATTGCGGCCAATTTTAGTCACCATATCACAAAAAAGATGTTGAGAGTTTGGAAAAAATTCAGAGAAGAGGAACTAAGATGATCAAAGGCCTGGACCAAAACATATGAAGAACGGTTGCGGGACTTGGGTTTGGTCAGTCTAAAGAAAAGAAGAAATAGGGGAGACATGATAGCAGTATTCCAGTATCTGAGGGGCTGCCACAAAGAAGAGGGGGTCAGGTTGTTCACCAGAGCACCAGAGGGAAGGATGGGAAACAATGGTTGGAAACTGATCAAAGAGAGAAGCAACCTGGAATTAAGGAGAAACTTCCTGACAGTGAGGACAATTAATCAGTAGAACAGCTTGCCTCCAGAAATCGTGGGCGCTCCATCACTGGAGATTTTAAAGAAGAGACTGGACAATCACCTGTCTGAGATGGTGTAGGTTGTCCTGCTTGAGCAGGGGGCTGGACTAGAAGACCTCCAGGGTCCCTTCCAGCTCTATTCTATTCCATTCATTTTACACATCCTTATGACGCTGCCTTCATCTCATTCCCAACCTGAGCCGAGGTAGCTTAAAGCCATCTTGCTTACTGACCTCTCATTCAGTGACTGCTCCAAGTTACAAGAAGACTGAAAAAAGGAGACCTGCAGGCGATCCCCAACATTGTAACCATTGCACAACCCCTCAGTTCCTGCAAGGTCGCTAGTTCTAACCTTCATAGCTGGTTTCTGACAAGCAAAATCGATGAGGCAACTGGCAGGAAATCGCAAGTTGCAATCTCATGATGTCCCGCTTAACAACCCATGGTGATTCGCTTAATGAACTGTCGCCGTACCTTGGGTGAGGTCCTGCAACTTTTCACTTTACAATCACATTGGTTAAGGACGGAATTGCCAGCCCCAATTGAGGTCCGTCAGGAAGGACTTGTAACACACATTTATCCGCTGTGGGTTTCTACCTTCCCTTTGTGCTTAGAATGGAGCAACTGACAACCGTCAAAACTGCTGCCCACCTGCGTCTCCTATACTGGGAAAATTTCATATAGATTCTTCATTTTCTGCAACTTACAGAAATGCCTTGGATGGTATCGGCCAAGTTGAACTTTCACCCCACCCTACGAAAAATTATCAATACTTATGAGACTACTGTATCGAATAGAATAGAATAGAATAGAATAGAATAGAATAGAATAGAATAGAATAGAATAGAATAGAATAGAATAGAAGCTGGAAGGGACCTTGGAGGTCTTCTAGTCCAGAGGTGCCCAGGCTAAAACCACTTATGTCCAGATTGACTTTAAGGACAAATCTCAACACTTGCAAATCTCATGGTGCTGTTGTTGTGATTCCGTGCCAGCCTGTGTTCCCAACAGCTGAGTCTGAGGAATCTGAGGAGGAGGTGGAGGAGGCCGTTGAGGGGCCATCAGGGTCAGAGGGAGGCTCTGATGAATTACAAGACTCACGGCTTGATGAAGAGCCTGGCCCCTCCAGTCATGTTTCTGATGAAGCTCAGCTGTGTGAGGAGCAGGAGTCAGATNCCTGGATGAGCTAATTGATGCTCGCAGACGTCGTCAAGTAGCAAGAGAAAAACAACAACAGTCTATGCGACTACTCCAAAGTAAAAGGAGAAGGCAATGAGAGGCAACGCCCTGGGACTGCTGTATAAAAAGGGGAGGTGTGGGCGTTGCTGGTTGCTGAAGGCAACCGTTTGCAAAGTGCTTCTTGGAATCCTGGTCTGTTTGTCTTGTTTGCAACGTGTTCCTGTGGACTATTTCTTTCCTTTGGACTTGAGGTTTGTTGTTTGTGTTTTGGACTTATTGACAGGATTGTCACCCAAATAAAAGGGATTTTGTTTTGTTTTAAAGTTTCCAGCCTATTGTATCAGCAGGGGTTTGGTCCTTGTGCCTCTAACAAGGACGGCAATAGGCTGGGATAGAACAGCTGTATCTTCTCCTCCTCCTTATAGTTCAGTGAATTGGGGGGGGTGTTGTCTGCTTGAGCCACTTCTGAATGTTATCTGGATGTTCTAGACTTGAAAAACGCTTCAGCCTCTTTTGCCTAGGCAGCAGGCTTTTGCATATCTCCATCCAGTCCACTTTCCTTATTCTCTAAAGATGTCAATTCCACAGGGCATCCTTTCTAGGCTAGTAAGCCATAGTCATGTTGCTATATCGGCTGAGAGGTTGAAGAAAGGGAAGGTGAGTTGCGCCATCATTGAGGCCAACTTGTAATTTCATTCTGAATTCTCTGTTACGATTCCATGCTTCTGTCGTTCCGGCTAACCCTTATTCCAGTGCCTGAACAACTGTTCAGTAGTTTTGTGTTCTCCAGCTAAAGGAAAACACAGCAATGATATTCTGAAGCCTGGATGAGGATTTGATCATTTCATCTGTAAGTACCACAACGTGTGTACTTAACAGACTGCTCAAAATACAGTAACTCACTATAATATAAATCTCTTTATTATAGTCTTTGAACAGATGCTTAAAATACCATCTTGCTGCTTTCAAGATTTAATGTTATACATGACATCAGCCTTTGGAAAAGCTGACTCAATTTGCCTTCTGCAGACTAGGGACTCTTTTTGGCTTCTATCTATGCCTCCTGTTATGTCTCATCAGTTCCATACAAACTCTGTGGGTCAGTTATTGTTTTCCTCCCAAATTTCTTTCTCAAGAAAGACATCCAATTTCAAAATTGAGGGGGGAGGAGGAGGAGG
>NW_015387966.1:0-2100 GCF_001527695.2 Protobothrops mucrosquamatus | reverse complement strand
CTATCAGCCCCAATGCGTGCCTGATAAAGAAATAGTCATCTTAGGCAATCTCCTCAGTGGAAAAACAAATCACATCTGAAGTCCTAAGAGAAAAGAAAAACAGAAAGTTAAGGGCTCCCCCATCCCACCTCCTTTATTTGCTGCACAATCATTAGTAAACAAGCAGCAAAATTTCTTAAAAGAAGGGCGCATGAAAAAAATGTAAATATAAGATGGTTTTCTTAACCTTCCTTTTGTTTCCCGTTGTTAAAATTAGTGATATTTCGTGAGAAACTGTAAGGAAGAGAGGAAGAGAAAGATTTGGAAATAAGAATCCAAAATCAAAATCTTCACAGAAATTGCAGAAAAAGGGGACCAGCCCTAATTTAAGGAATATTTTGGTAACTTTAGCAAAAGATCAAGCAGTGCCAATCTTTATTATTATTATTATTATTATTATTATTATTATTATTATTATTATTATTATTATTATTATTATTATTATTATTATTATTATTATTATTATTATTATTTTGTTTATTTAAACATGTACTTGCTACATTTATAACCTGCCATAATCTGAAAAGACTCTGGAAAGTGAGAAAGTGCAGAAATCACTTGGAAATCATTTTTTTCATTGCTGTTGTAACCTTAAATGGCTGCTAGATGAATGGTTGTAAGTCAAGGACTACTTGTATAAGACATTTCTCTTCCAGATACTATGTAACCTGTTTTGCAATTATCAGAATCTGATAATTCATACTAGAATTAGGCCAGAATTTAGCTAAAGGGATAGAATCAAGATCACGTTAAGTGTTAATACCACTTTACAATGCCTTGGTAAGGCCACACTTGGAATACTGCATCCAGTTTTGGTCACCACGATGTAAAAAAGATGTTGAGACTCTAGAAAGAGTGCAGAGAAGAGCAACAAAGATGATCAGGGGACTGGAGGCTAAAACTTACAAGGAACGGTGGCAGGAATTGGGTATGTCTAGTTTAATGAAGAGAAGGACGAGGGGGGACATGATAGCAGTGTTCCAGTATCTCAGGGGCTGCCACAAAGAAGAGGGAGTCAAGTTATTCTCCAAAGCAAGACAAAGACAGGACAAGAAGCAATGGATGGAAACTAAGCAAGGAGAGAAGCAACCTAGAACTAAGGAGAAACTTCCTGACAGTTGGAACAGTTAACCAGTGGAACAACCTGCCTCTAGAAGTGGTGAATGCGCCAACACTGGAAACTTTTAAGAAGAGACTGGACAGCCATTTGTCCAAAATGGTATAGGGTTTCCTGCTTGAGCAGGGGGTTGGACCAGATGACCTCCAAGGTCCCTTCCAACTTTATTATTATTATTATTAAAGATGGGAGACGCAAGAAGATGAATTTATAGAACTGGAGGTTCTTGAATGAGAAGCGAAACATCTTAAAGAAAAATCAGAGAGTCCAGTTGCCTTGAAAATAAAAGCAGCTTGGGGACACACACAGAAGATGGGAAATAAATCCGGAATACTTTGAAAACAAGTGTCTCTGTGACACTCTGTGGAACCGAAAGTCTGGACTTTAAAGAAGCTGGCTAGGAAGAGCACTGATGCCTTTGAACTCTGGAGAAGAATTCTGAGAGTACCATAGATAGTCAAGAAAACAAGCAAACAAGCTTTTGCGCATGCCTGAAGATGGCGGGTGGCTCCGGGTAGCTCCGTAGTAGAGGAGCTTGAAAAAAACAGCAGATGGGAGATTCAGAGGTCCCCGGAGGTCCGGAGACCCTTCCCTGGGTGACCCTTCCTCCCGGGATTGGAATTCGGGACGCGAGGAGACGCGGGGACGCGGGGACACCACACTGATCGGGTATGTGTCCGGCTGGCCTTCCCGGTCTTTTCCGGTGGCCGCGGCGGCCCCTTCGGTGGCCTCCTCGGCCTCTTCAGCGACCCACTCTTCGGCGACCCACTCGGCCCCGGCGGCTCTCTTCGGAGGCCTCGGTGGCCCTCTCCAGCGACCCTCTCCGGTGGCTCCGGTGGCCCTCCCCAACGGCTTTTTAGCGGCCCGTTCCAGCGGCCCTTCCCGGTGGCTTCAGCGGCCCCCTCCAGCGGCCCTCTCCGGCGGCCTCAGCGGTCCTCCTCGGC
>NW_015387965.1:246257-255337 GCF_001527695.2 Protobothrops mucrosquamatus | reverse complement strand
TTTTTATGCCACTGTAACTTCAAACAGTCACTAAATGAATGGTTGTAAGTTGAAGATTACCTGTACTACATTTTGAACTGAATGTTTATAAAACAGGCAGTTTGTTTAGTTAACATGGTGGGATGCCTCTTTGCAGAGTTAACTGGCACAGATCTGTAAAAATCCTTTCTGAAGTTATCGAAATTAGTGATTATCTCTACACCTCGTGGCAGCAAAGCTTGTTAAATTAACTCCACATAACGTTTATTTAGATAATGCTTCTGTTCAGTAACAGAAAATCCCAAGAGGGCCAGTGACAACATTGGATGAATCTGTACTGAGGTTTTCACTGAGGGGTGATCCAGCGACCTCACTTCTGAAGTAGTTCTCTCTAGTTTGCACTAACCTTTTCTGTCTCATTTTATCACAGGCCCTGTGGCTTTGAGCAATCACCCACAAGTTGATGGATACCCACCTGTCTTCCTTGCTTTAAGATAGTGGGGTTGGCAGCTCCATTGCGCTGGCTGGCTCCTAGGAGGCCACTGGGACCCAAAAGCCCCAGCCGTGTAGTGGGGAGATTTCGAGAGGGAATTTGGAATTGGCGTGGGTTTCTTCTGCCCATTCCTGCACCTGCAGATCCAGCTGTCGGTAAGGAGTTTGACTGGCCAAAACCTCGGCTGAGAAAAAAAGATCAGACAAATCCAAGTCCGTGCAATTCACCTCCTGTATTATAAACTCCAAACAGACACCTCAGTCATGATAAATATACAAACTTGGCTAAAGTGCCCTAATCTCCCTCTTTCTGAGGGAGCCTTGAAGCTAAAGATCTTGCACGTTGTCTATGGACATGGCAAAATCACTTTAAAATGCTGTAATTAAATAATGCTTCACAGGATTACAGAACTGTTTTAGAGCTTTGCACTGAAATCACCAAAATAAATAAATCACTGCAAATAATTTAATTTGAACTAAAGTCAAATTCCTGTTGAGAATCTGGAACTTAATAATTTTGTATGTGTGATTTCTTCCAACTCCTACCCTGTCACCTGATCACAAATTGCTCAACCCACCAGAGTTTCCAGGCACAGTGGAAGTGTAAAAGTTGCTAGGCTGGATTAGGCTTGTTCCTGGGCAATTGTGAGCCTTGATTTTTTTTTCTCCTAGATCCAAGGGGTGTGCGTCCCACCCACTGGCCCTCTAGGCCTAGCCCCACAGCATTAACACAGCCAACCCTCTATAGTATTGGCACTCCCAGGAGTTGAGTCTGCAGGACGAAGCCCCAATCTTACGTTCTTTGCTGCCGGTATCCCGAGAGGTCTAAGATGGATTTGCGAGGGAAAGACCTGAACAGTTTTTGCACCTGCTGTTTCCATGACAACAGTCTTTTCTTCTGTGTCTCGGTAAATGCCTGCCCAAGAGAGGGAGTTATGGGAGGGTGGAGGGAAGGGGAAAGGGGGTAAACATTCAAAATAGAATAATGATTAGAAGAAAAAGTCACAAGTGATCTTCACCATCATCATTAGGATGACTGGCTTATTAGTAAAAACATTTCACTAGTGAGAACACAATACCTTGTTAGAGGCAACCACTGTACTCAAACAGCAAGTTCTACACTCAAGAGTCTGAATCTATATTTTTCAGTATAACTAATTATGCTTTGTAGAAAGACAAATTGAGCCACAGACATTTCTGCATTTTAGCATCACTGAGATGAATCCCCACAGGCTGATGCTGTGAATTTGACTAATTTTGCGATCCTCGTGTCATTCTATGGAGGGGCTGTGAAATAGCCTCTCCCCAAGTTCCAAACGCCATTACTGCTCTTTCCAAGTGCAAGTTGCCAAGCACCATTTCACGTGGCTTTGCTAGCAGCAAACATTTCAGGCTTCTCATGGGATCAACATTTCAGAAACACTGGTCTCATGTCAGCCACAATGTTACTTGTCTCTATTTGGCTTAGCATGATGAAAAAGTTGGAAGGCACACTCTAGCCTACACCAGGGTTGGCCCCTACTCAGCGCAGGAATCCAGATTTAAGTATTCCTAAAAGATGGCTGTCTAGTCCCAGCTTGATATGACACTGGGGTTGAGCATCATTTCTCTGAGAACTAGCATACCACTAACATCTTATTGTTAACCAATTAACGATAAGATATTAGTGATGAACCAATTCCCAGAGAGATAATGGGATGTGCCGTCAAGTCAGTGTCAACCCTTAACAACCACACAAATTGATCTGTCCCAAATTGACCCACCACGCTTTCCAACAGTGCACCCACTGCCACTGTGGTCAAGTCCATTCCATTGGAACTGGTTGTCTTCTTCTTTTTCCTTTCATCTTTCCTGGCATTACAGATTTCTCAAAAAAAGCCAAGTCTTCACAAAATGGATCCAATAATATAATAACTTGAACCTGTTCATTTTGCCTCAAGCAAATACTCAAGATTGATTTGCCTATGACCCCTCTGTTTTCTAAGCTAACCATGGTATTCTCAGAAGTCTTTTTCTAACACCAACATTCAAAAGCATTAATACTCTTTCTATCTTGTTTCTTTAAAGTCTAAATTTAGAGTAGAGTTCCCCAACCTTTCGGAGTTGGTGGCCCAGAGCAGGAGGAGGAGAAAAAGAAGGGATAGTTTTTTTTGTGTGTGTGTGTGTGGGGGGGGTAAATGCAAGTGTATGTGGGGGGTTGTGCGTGCATGCGTAGTCACATGCACCGGCCAGCCATTCATGTGGCCTGGTGGCCAATAGGCCGCGGTCCGTAATGAGTCGTGACCTACAGATTGGGGACCCCTGCTTAGAGGACAATTAGAAATTTCAGGATTCCCATTTTTCTAAGGAGATTTTACAGGTTGACATGGTCAATGCAACCAAAGGCTTTTCTATTATATTTTCTATTCTATTCTCTGGTTTTCTCATTTACCAAGTATACATATTTTTCATGTTCCTTTGTATTTTCTAAAACCAGTTTGAACATCTGGCATCTCACTTTTCATGAAGGATACCAATCTATGTTACATATAGGCATTATTTTGTAAGCATATGAAATTAAAGACATTTATAGAATAGTTCGCACATACTGTTAAATCTCCTGGGGTACCTTTTCCAATCTATAGGCCATTGCGTTATTGTTCAGATCTGCTAATACGGTTTGGTTAGAATCTTCTGTTGCTTGCCATATCTCTAGAAATATTTTATTAATTTCTGTAGCCTTCTGACTTGGTAACGACCAAGGTGCTGATTTAATTTCATCTTACTGTACTAGAAATTCTTGTAAATAGGGATGATATTTTAAGGAATCTTGGATGCTGATATCTCTCTTGTACAGAATTTTAGCATACTCCTTCCAACTTGGTTTGATCTTCTTGAAATCAGTTGCTATTTGTCCATTGGTGTCTTTTTAGCAAATCAATGCAAAGTTGGAACTTCTTTCTAAATTTGGGGATCTTTTGGATCTTATTTGTCTGTGTCTGTTTTTATTTTTGATGTCTTTCCAGATTTCACTGCAATACTGTTTCTTGTCTTTTTAATAGCTGTCTGAAATTCTTTTCAATGTTCCTTCCTACAATTTTTGTCTTTCTTGGCTCTGGCTTCTCTTCTTGGCAATTTCCACTGTTTGTTCTAATATCCAGCTTGCTTTCGTCTGTTTCTTGGTCTTTGGCATTTTCTGTTCAAATTTATCTTTAACAACATCTTTGATTTTATACCACAGTTTCTCTGATTCCCTATAAATGGTTCAAGACTTTAAAGCAATTCCCAATGTTCTCTTTGAAAATTGTGGGTATATGCTCAAGATACATCCTGGAAACTGACTGACTTTCTGTTTTAGCTTGAATTGGAACTTGCATATGAGCAATTCATGATCTGTTGCTATTATAAGTGACCTTTTCCACTTACTTGTATCAATCATATAAACAATTTAATTTCTGTGTATTCCATGTATTGCCCATGTCCATGTCTAGGTTCTTTGAAGACTGGGTTAGAAATCAGGAAATAATTGGATTGGCAGAAACCACTATATCATTTCTGTATCAATTATATACTTTTTTTCCTTTCTACTTCCAACTTTGGCACTGCACTCTTCAACCATAAGCAGCACCTCTTGTTTGCACATTCAGTCCATTTCAGATTGAATGTTCCTATTATTAAAAAAAATCTTGTTCCTAACAATCAACTGGAATCTGCCTTCTTGCAACTTATCATTATTGTATCTCTTGCATTTTGGAACAACAGACAACAAACCTTTGCCTTCTTCTACTACTTCTTCTGTAATTTCAGTTACTTGAAGTGTGCTATCATCTCTCCTAGCCAATCTTCCCTTCTGGAGGCTAAACATCTCCTGCCCTTCCAATCTATCTTCATAGGACTTAAAATTAATTATTTTGATTATCTTTGTTGAACTTCTTTACTTCTGAATCTTTTTTAGGTTTAATTAAGAAATTGTGGTTAATAAATCATAGCTTTGTTTGCTTTCCTCACTAGGGCCAAGAAAGAGTCAGGTGGAATAAATATTATTACACTATCATAAAAAGAGTCCCAAAGGTGCTTTTTCACAAGGCAACTGGACTTTCTTTTTTCTCTTTGAAGACATTTCACTTCTCATCCAAGAAGCTTCTTCTGCTCTGACTGGATGGTGGGGAATGGAAGGATTTATACTCCTTGCAGACAGCTGGTCATTTGCATTCTTTTAGAGAGTCATTGATGCCACCTGGAGGCTTAACGGTGTTGTCAGGGTCACCTGAGTAGTGCAAACGGGTGTGGAGCCTTCTTAGAACTGTTTAAAGGACTGTGTTGTAGACTGGAGATAGATGACGTCCTATCCCTCCCTCTATGTTGAGAGAGGGCTGTTCAATTTTGACATAAATTCACCACCATCCAGTCAAAGCTGAAGAAGCTTCTTGGATGAGAAGCGAAACGTCTTCAAAGAGAAAAAAGAAAGTTCAGTTGCCTCATGAAAAAAGCACTTTTGGGGCAGCCATGACCTGGATGGCTGAGAATATCAATAGACATATTGTAAAATGACAGATTTGGTCAGACTGCACCAGACTGGCAAACATTTGTGGGGAGAATGAAAGTAGCACTTCATGAGAGATTGGACTGAAACAAATGAGTTCTCTTAATAGTCAGCTTCAACTATATTTAAACTGTAAGCCTGGGCAAAGATGAGAGCAAAAAACCCAATACAATCCATTTGCTTTGAGGTGAGGTGATGATAGGCGGCTAAGGTTGACCAGTCAACTGGTCATTTGGTTTATAGTACTCCAGATGTTATGGAATCTCTCTTCAATGCCAGATGCCATTGAATAGCTGGCTATAAATGCTAACCGTTACTCAAAGCTTTGAAGTTTTCTGGAAGCTAGAAGACGGTTACAGTAAGCTATGTGTAGTTCAGGAATGCCAGAATTGGAGAAGAAAAATTGCAGCATAGAGGGAGGTCCAAGTGTGACCACAGACAAAGAACAGGGCAACAACCTTTGACTTATGCAAGATCATTATTAACTGAGGGGAATAAACTCCAGAGTATTTAGAACCATATAAGGAAAATGTTTGCCAATTGTAATTGCAAATTAATAGCAATTATACTCAGAGGTGTTTCTTTCATTAGTCTGTTTATTGTAAACAAAATCTTTCTAACATCATTTTATTAACAGAGAAGCAAAGAACCAGAAAGGATCCTTAGAAATCATATACTCCATTTCTCCACTTAATTATGACTGCCTTATTTAATACTGTATTTATAATAACTGGCAATGGATTTTCATTGATTTGTATTAAGAGTCTTCCCAATATTACCTGGCTGGGCACGAACTGATTTTAGAGCAGACAAACTATCACTAAGCCACACCCATGCATATTCATCCTCAAATGGTCATATTTGCATATCTAGGAAATACAGCAAATCTCTTTAAGAAATGGAGAGAGAACAAGAGTTTACAAATCTCCCTCCATTTCTATGGCCCCCTAAAATTACTCACCTCATGAATTAGGCATTTGTCTATGAGTTGTAGATAGGAGCTTATATTCTCCTCGTCAGGCCTGGAGACAAGGAGCTGAGTACAAACTGCAAAATAACAACAACATCATTAACAACATAACTTTGAATTTAATAAGAAGAATGGACTCAAACTATCCTCAATGGGACACTGATGCCTTTTTCAGCTTTGTTCCATCCTTTGCTTTCTGTTACTGTGATGTCAACCTGGTATTCCACGTAGATCTATTTATAAAAAGGAAACTGCTGGGCCTCCTGCTCTAGTATGGAAAATACAATCAAATGCATTTTATAATATTTTATTGTTATTATCATTTTACATTAGTATTATGATAAAAAGTATAAATAAAATAAAAAATATATAATAAAAATATGCTGCTTCATACTAAATCATATTGGATTCATAGAGAGCAAACGTTGATATCTGGATTAGGCCGCCATAATACAGCACCCCTGAGATGAGTTATTTATTTTTTTTATATCCTGCCTTTATTATTTTTATAAGTAACTGAAGGTGGTAAACATATCTAAAGCTCCTTAGCTTATTTTTCCAGAACAACAACCCTGTGAGGTGGGCTGGGCTGAGAGAAAGTGACTGACTCATGGTCACCCAGTCAGCTTTTATGCCTAAGGCGAGACTAGAACTCAGTGAATCCTGGTTTCTAGCCTGGTATTTTAACCACTAGACAGGGGTAGGCAACCTTGGCTCTTTTATGACTCGTGGACTTCAACTCCCAGAATTCCTGAGCCAGCCATGCTGGCTCAGGAATTCTGGGAGTTGAAGTCCACGAGTCATAAAAGAGCCAAGGTTGTCTACCCCTGGTTTAATAGATCCATATAATGCAGTGGATAGTACAGAATGACCTTAAGTTGAAAGACTGCTCCAGCTCAACATATTCTATAATTCTATGGAAAATTCTGTTATCTGAGAAACTGATTCTGGATCTGTTTATATGCAAAACATACGTTCTACAAGCCACTTATATTTTAAATTCAAACAACTCCAAACACAGCTCAATTTTAGTTGCAAATGTCCTGGACCGATGGTTTGTGCCTCTATTAAATGCTGCTGTTGCTGCAACTATGGAAGGAGGCAAGATCAATGTGTGAGATCTTTACTGCAGTTTGACTGGTAGGGAATATAAATCACAGCAAATGTATACAGCAATTGCATTTTGGATAAATGGGGACAGAAGGAGAAACAGAACCAGAAAGAAAAGGAGAAGAGAAAGTGAAAGAATGTTCATATACAGGTAGCCCTTGACTTATGACCACAATTGAGCCCAGCATTTATGTTGCTAAGTGAGAAATTTGTTAAGTGAGTTTTACGATTTTTCTTGCCACATTTGTTAAGTGAATCACTGCAGTTGTTAAATTAGAAACACGGCTATTAGGTTTCCCCATTGACTTTGCTTGTCAGAAGGTCACAAAAAATGATCACATGATCCTGGGACACTGCAACTGTCATAAATATGAACCAGTTGTCTGAATGTGAATCACATGACCATGGGGATGCTGCAACAATCATAAGTGTGAAAAATAGTCAAAAGTCACTATTTTCAGTGCCATTGTAACTTCAAACCGTCACTAAATGGACTGTTGTAAGTCAAGGGCTTCCTGTACAGCAGATAAAGCAGAGTGAAGGTACAATAATATGCAACACAAAATACAAAAATTGAAAACTGGATCCTATATTTAAACTTATGATATTAAAGTTATTACATGGACCTGAGAAGGAGAAATTCCTAATATCTAATTCTATTAGATCATGTTTTTCCAAGTGAAAGATTATTGCTACTTTAGTATGGAGGGTGCTGCATTCCAAATCATAATGACAGAAGAAGCCTTCACAAAAGCTGTAACTAATTTACAATAAACTTAAATCAAGTTGAATGGGTCACAACAGATGGCAGCTGATCTTGAATGATACTGCAAAAGATGAGCAATATGAACTCCTTTATTCTTAGACAGGAGCACACCAGGAAATCCCCAAAGTAAATAGGCAATTTTAAAAGAAAATCTCAGAAAAGACAGTAGAAAACCAGTTCTGGGTTACATGTGAAGAGGTTCTCAAACATTGTGGTAAAATCAGGCATATGGGGGATCAGAAGGGAGCCAAATGCTGGCTGTACCCCCTCTTTTGATCTTGTAGGTCAGACCTGGGCATTTCAAAGCCTGTGGGCCCGTGGGTGGTTCCAGTCCAGCCTGTGGCATTGGCAGTGGCAGTGGGGTGGAGGGGGCAGGATGTTAGAGCAGCATCGGTGTGTGTGTGTGTTGGGAGCAGGTAGCATCGAGAGGCTCGAAGCACCCCTGCAGAACAGTCCCATGCGGCCTCTTGGGAAAATGAATCACCCACCCTTGTTCTAGGCTTTGCCATAATGGATGGTTCTGGGCTGTCTGGTTGCACAGGATTCCCGAAAAACAGGTTGAGCCCTTCTGCATTAGTTCCTCATCGCCCAGTTCTCTGTATCAGTGCTAAGGCCAGTATGATTGTGGAGCCACCTTTTTGGTTTCACTTTGCTCCAATTCTTCACACTTTGCTCTTCCACTCAACTGGAATTTTCTTTTAATAAGTTGTTTATTAGAGGTAAGCCATCCAGAGTCATTTGGATCAGGCAGCCTATACATTAATTAGTTAACTAAATAAGGAGTCCCTGGACTCCTCCTGGCTAATGAATGATAACCTGTATCAGGCACAACTGCACCGTGAATAAAAAGCAAACATGCTGCTCACCTTTTCCCATCACTTTAGTAAACTGTCCTGGGATGTCCCCTTCTGGCGAAGGGATACCTCCAGATTCCCCCTCACAACCAGGTAAGGTGTGATGCTGCATTCCTCCTGAGGCAGAGTCCTTGCAATCCAACCCTGGGTTGTCTGAGCCAATCAGAGAAGTTGGTCGACGGAGCTGAGGATCCCGACTGTGCTCATCCACTGACAGGTTCCGAGAAGCGTAGGCTTTGATTGGGGTAAGGATCATTTGGTGAAGCTCCTGCAATGGGAGGCGCAGATTGCCTCCTTCTAGGATATCCTGCAGATAGCAATACAGACCCACCCATGAGCATCTCAAATCCTGAAGCGTATCATCATGTCATAGTTTTGAGCCAAGCA
>NW_015387965.1:232546-246026 GCF_001527695.2 Protobothrops mucrosquamatus | reverse complement strand
TTACATATCCATGTAAGCCAAAATTGTAACAAACATATGGTCTTAATTCTGGGAAATCTAGGTTCAAATCCTTGCTCCTCCATATTGTTTACCATTTTTTAGCCAAATCTAGAATAAATTGATGTGAGGATTTATGAAAATCAATGTAAATTAACTCACTAATAAGAAGATGGCTGTCTAGCTTCTGCTTGAGCACATCTAGTGAAAAGGAGCTCATTGTCTCCATCAATAATTTGTATGTGGCTTATCAATTTCGTACAATTATAGTTCCCAGCCTCTACTGGGAGAAACCATGACATTGGACCTCCAGTAAGACTATAAGATCAAAGGTCCATCTACATTAACATCCTGTTTCCAACATGGGCAGCTTCCATGTAAACAGGTGATAATTTTTTCCTGTTTTCTGTTTCTGTATTCAAAGCTTACTGCTTGGATATGAAAATTCATTTTAGTATCAAAGTTAACAAAATAAAATTATTTAATTTAATAATATGAAGCCTATCTCCCAGCTTAAATATTTTGTTTTGAAAGAAACAAAAATACTTACAAAAAGCCATTGTTATAGCTACCTTTCTTTTTACACAATTTTAGCAAGCAAACCTCTGTTTCTTACCAACAGCTCTAAACACTTCTGTAACGTCCAATATTGCACCGTTCACACAATTCCATTTATTCTTCACTGTTTTTCATGGGTCACGAGATGTGAATATTCAACTGGAGCCACAATGCTTACTTATAAAGTGACTAAACAGTGTGACATCTACTGGGGTTTATATCAGAAGTAGGAACACAATTTCAATGGTGCAAAGTGGTACCCCTGCTGCATCCACACATCTGATGCAAAACCGCTTAAAAAAAATCACTTTGAGATGTTGTAGAAACACTAGCAAGATTGTGAACATGTCACACAATATTGTGTGTTTCTGATAATCCCATACAAGATATGATGAAGTTTTGATGATTCTCTATGAGAACTCATGCGAGTGCCACTGTTAGCTTTTAGATGAAAATACACATTTTGAGAATAAGATTATGGAATTTCAAAAGAAGAGAGAGAAAAAAAGAAAGCTACCCATGACTACATTGCTCATGAATACAGACAGAGTGGGTTGGACAACATGAGAATGTATAATGGCAAGCAAGTTCTAGTCCCTTCCTAATTGGGTGCTCGCATGCTGGAACAAAATAAAGCCACTATATTGATTTTTCTGTTAGCTTAATTACAGGGCTTATATATCCCTCCAGTCAAAGCTGAACCTAAACCACTTGCTCACCTTGTTCACACAAATAAAGTTAAACTGTATAGTTTAAAATACCAATACAATATAATACAAACACAGTCCCTGAGAGAAATGGAACTCCACTTTCATTCATCTTCAGAATACAAGAAGGAGCAGCTCTTAACATTCCCACCCCCATCCCCAACCCCAAGGCCTGTTGAAAAAAATGATTTCTGTGCAGCCAGAATTCAAGCAGGCACAAAAATCAAAATCCTTCAACAGAGAGCTCTTTTAGCCAGACCCCAGAGACGAGAGGACAGGTGCTACTCACCTGGGCAGGTAGCATTAGCTTGCAAAACCTTCCCAGTGACTTTCTAAGGAAGTCAGCAGAGAAGACTTCCAAGGTCCCTTTCAACATCATCATCATCATCATCATCATCATCATCATCATCATCATCATCATCATCATCATCATCATCATCATCATCATCATCATTATTACATATGGTGATAACATGATCACAGGGCTCTAGGCAAGTGATCGTAAGTACGAACAGGTTCCCAAACACCAAGATTGTGATTACATGATGGCAGGAGGGTTGTGCGACATTTTGCAACTGTCAGAAGTGCTTTACAGGCTGTCATTAATTTCGAGGCTGTTCTTAAGCTGAACTGCCATTAAATGAATTGTCATAAATTAAGGATTACCTATAGTACTTATTAACTACTCCTAAGTTAACACCGAGGAGCATTCTTTCAGTGATGCTTATTCAGCATTAAACTCCACCTCTATTTAGATTTTTCTGAAAATTAATTTTTAAAAAATTGACCATGCTATTATCTTCATACAACATGCTTAACCTGGTAAAGATCTAACAACATACAGGCCAGTAATCTTGCTTCATAACCCTGGTTGACTGGTCTGTGGCTTGGATATTGCATAGATCCCCACAAATGGATCACTCTGGAATTACATCTCCTTCAAGAGTTGTGCAGCTTCAACCCTAGTGAATCTCATAGACCTTGCTCTTACTGGATTGTTTGTTGTTAATCCTTGTGAACTTTCCCTCCTGGTATGGCCATTTTTTGTTTTAATTGAATATATTGATGTTTTAACCCTTTGTAAGCTATGCTGAGTCATGTGTGACTAGCCACAGAAATACTGAATGAATGGACCAATGAATGAATCAATGAACAAAGAAGGTATGGTAGGTAGGTAAGTAGGTAGTGGGTGGAAGGGTGGAAGGGAAGGAAGGAGGGGAGGAGGGAAGGAAGGAAGATTAGAACTCCTAAACCAAAAGTCAGTTTGTGGGAAAGGAAGTGATTATGTTATACATAGCAATTGATCTGCACAGAGGTAGACATATGGGCAAAGAGGTTCAGAGCATTAATTATCAATACATTTAGCTGAGGTAATAGTCAAACTCTTATCTGTTTTCAAAGAAAAAATGGAGAGCACTCACTCTTTCCAAGGATTTGAGGAGATTCTGCCTCTCTTTTAGCTTTTGGATACTGATCACAATCTTATGCCTTGCACCTTTGGTAACGTTCTGCAACAGAGACGTGGAACGACAATATTAGTATATATATACAGGGTATCACACATGGAGAAGCACAGGTGATCACTCCAGACTAAAGCAACCAATATGGTGAGGTTCCAATAGGTCTTAGCCAATTAATTATTTAGATTAACATGGAGCTAGCATTATAACATTGGTGGATGCTAAATGTATAGATGTGTCAAAGCTGGTAAAATTATTAAATCTTAAGAAAGAAGTTTGCTAGATTCCAATTCTTATGAGAGTGCTAAGTCCTGAATTTGAGCAAATGATTTTACTGTTCATAGGTCAGAGTTTAGGTTGCAATCATTGCAATTTTGTTATAATTTAGCTATCATAATTACCTACCAGATTTCAAGACATTTGAGGAAAGGCCCTCTGGTATAGTATATTGTATCATGACTCCCAAGACCTGAAAAAATTGCTGAATCTTTTAGATCAAGTCAAAATGTGCCTAATCTAGATCTAATTGGTTCGAATCTTAATTATTTAATTCTTTAAAGAGAGATGGAAGCTTTTCATTCATCACACAAGATTTCTGCTCCAGAAGAAGAAAGCGGGTGGTCGTATGGATCAAAGAATTTCCCCATTTTTCCCCAAAAATACAGTCTCGAATGAGTGGTGGTCAAGGAGGAAAAAACAGAAGTGGTGGTTTTTGATCTATATTTCTATCAGCGGGAGCATTCAGAGTGATGTTTATTCAGAGAACACTCCTTCTGGTCAAAAGAAAAGACATTTTGCTCTAACCCAAATAGAAGCATTCCCTTATAGCCATAGGAGGAAATGAACCAATACCAGTCATCAGTGAGGATAATGGTTCAGACTAAGAACATGTCTTCCCCCTTCAAATCTGGTATTTAATTATATAAGTATTTAGGCAGAATTAGTGCTAATAAGAAAAAGTGTTTAATCTGCTCTTAAATTGGATGATCATTAGATGATTTGGCAACAAATGGCCAAAACAACTCAGAAGCTATTTTTTTTTAAACTAGATAATCTAACATACTTGAGCCTCAAGCTGACATTCAGTCAAGGACATCATTTCATCATAGGTCATCTGGGAAAAAAGGGCAGCATACTTATGGAGACGCAGACTTTTGAGCCAGGCAGGAACATCTATATGTGGAACAGATAAGTACGACAATTACATCTTAAAAGTAGCAGAGCAATCATTACGATAATCTGCTCCAGTTGCTTGGGCCAATGGCAAAAAATATTTTAAAAATTATAAATAAGTATACCAACAATTAACAAGAAATAAAATTACACAAATAAACTGTGGTGAAAAGCTGAGATTAAAATATATATATATATATATATATATATATATATATATATATATATATATATATATATATATATATATATATATATATATATNTAGCTGACTTTAGGGAGGGTGGTCATCTCTGTTTCTAGGCCATTGAGCCAGCACTGTCAGAAGATATTTCTGCAGTCCGCAGTGCAAAGTGTGTGTGGCAAAACATAGAGTGCTGTTACCTTCCCATTGAAGTGGTACCTATTTATCTACTTCCATTTACATGCTTTTGAACTGTTAGACTGGCAGGAGCTGAGGCAAGTGAGGCACTCCATCACGCAAGAGTAGGATTCGAATCACCAGAGTATAAACTTCTCTGGTGTCTATTAAGCCACTGTGCCACTGTGCCTCCTTGCCTGTAGGAACTGCCAGAGGAGGCTCTGGAGATACATGCAAATAGTCAAAGTTTGTGGGGTAGTAAGTTTTGGTGTGTGGGGGCTTCTCCAGGGTACCCTTCTGTTTTTTCAAACAATTGCCAGGGGAAGAATGTGTTGAATGGCTTGGGAAAGGCAGAAGGAATGGCACTTAACAATATTTCATATAATACTATGTTGTATTAAGTCTGTTACTGGATCTTACTTTCTATTTACGTTTTTCAAACTTAGAAATGTAACAAAAACAGAAATAAATTATAAGTAAATAATAACAACACAACGAGATACGTAATTGCAATAAGAATGACAGAAAACCAGTCTCTCCATGGACTTTTATATAGTACACATTTTTCATATCCAATATATGTATTTACTTACCTACCATTGTATGCTGCCTAGTCTAGTGACTGTACAATATACAATACAAGCACTGGAAGGCAACATAAGAGAAACGTTCAGTGTTGTTCGTTCTGTATGATCTAAACTGGACAGCCAGAGGCCTTAAACCCTCTTCCAGTTGTCTGTAAAAATCCTTGTGAACTGCCTCTGAACCCAGGAAGAGCTTAAACGACTTACACTTAAAACTTTATAACTGTTTTCTCCAAAGTAGCAACCTTCAGACTGTCACATTATAACACAGGATGGCGGACACATTGCATCAACATATCTCTGGATCTGTAGTGTAAATGATCCCTTTTTTTGGGGGGGGGGGAGTTATTAACATGGCTTCTATATTGCCACAAACACACACAAATTAAACCTTAAAAACCCCATGCAAAAACAAAATGAAATATTCTGGATAATGCTGAGCCTCCTCTGGACCTTATCATTCCAGGACACCTGGATAAGTAACCCTTGGTTTCCAATCCAGGAGTTTTGCACATCTTTAGAACTGAGCCCTAAAAGAACTTAAGAGAGAACGCAATAAAGAATGAAAGGATAAGCAATCAAGTTGAATAGCATCTGACTACTCAGAAGATTTTCAGATCACAGTGAAGAAGAGATTCTTCTCGTCCCCGAGAAACTTTTTAGAAAGAGGTTTAGCCAGCTTCTACTCTTTTTTATTAGGACATTTTTTAAAGAAAGATGTGATAGGAGAGGCTGTTTTAATCTCTTCACACCAAATGGTTTGCATTAACAGACAATCCAAGAACTGGTAATCCTGCTCCTTCCATGTTCATCTGGATAAAATATTCCCTAAGTTGGTATCACCTCAAGTTCTCTGGGGACAAAGGTCTAATACAGGCGTCCCCAACCTTGGCCACTTTATGACTTGTGGACTTCAACTCCCAGAATTCCTCAGCCAACATGACTGGCTGAGGAATTCTGGGAGTTGAAGTCCACAAGTCATAAAGTGGCCAAGGTTGGGGACCTCTGGTCTAATACAACTCAATCCATGGTCTCAAGAAGCTTCGGCCCTCCCCCATTCCTATCTGGAAACACTTGTGCTCTAATGGTGAACTCTGAACTTGAGTATTTCAGAAAGGCCTGTGAAGGTTGCATCCACTTAGTGGCTTAAGCCCACAAAGTTACCAGCCTTGCAAATAATTATTGATTCTTTCTTTCTCTCTCTCTTTCTGGAGAGAAGTGTAAGGATCTCATGTGTCACAGTTGACCTTCTAGAACTAGATAGGATTGGCCTGGGAATCAGAAGAAATGTCAGGGCAAATAACCAGGAGCATTTGTTGAGTTCAAAACATAGAAGAGTTTATTATTGCTACCTCTAATACAAGAATCTAGTCAACCAATAATTAAAGCTAAACTGGCACTAGATAAGGGTCAACAGAATTCACAGGAGTCTGGACTTAGATCTTTTGTGATAATGCAATGACTCTAAACTGATGACACATTTAGCCCCGCCTTCCAGTTCAGCCTCTTCTGCTATTGACTCTCCTAGAAGATGAAGGGAATAGAGGTTGGACAGGTGAAGGATGAATAGAACAGGTTATAACAGGCATGAGAATCTTGCATGGCTTCTAAAAATACATTGTATAAAAACAATGGTCTGATATAAAAGAATTTATACAAATTTTATGATGGGCAGGGTATCATTCAAGGACATCACCATTGGTATTCTAGAAAATCATGTTTTATTGTGAAGGAGCAGTGGGCTTATGTACAGGGCCTGTTTGCTCCCACCTCCTTCCTTCCATTACTCTACCTAGCTAAACAAAGGTTTTACTTGTTTACTAGGTTACACAAACTGATCCTTGTTTGCTGTTTCCAAACAGGCTAAGATTCCCAAAAAGCAAGAAGAAAACCCACTTTGTGATCCTGACTATAAAGGAAGTAGGAGACCAAGATCTATAATTAGGATATTATGCTTTAAAAACCATTCCTGCTTTTTTAGCCATTTATAGTAGAGGGAAGAAACAGCAGGCAGAGAATTCATGATAAGGCTGAACTGTCCAGATTTCAAGCACATTATAATGCTTGTAACATCAAAGTAATCTGCTCATTTAAGCATTTGCACTTGTGAAAGTTTGCAATAGGGATACCAACCGAGTAAGCCAATCAACGATCAATTAATTAAGCCATGTGAATGTTCCTTTCCATTAAAAATAATACCTACAAACATGATACATTTGTAGCAAAATAATAAAATGGTGCATGAAAATTAGATATTTTTTCTCTGCTGTGCTGAATTGGTGTTGTGAAGAGTCTGACGTTTTACTTTTATTCTCCATAAGTTTTTGTTTACAAGATTCAGAATCATGGTGGGTACCATGTTGCACACTTATACAATCCCTAAGCAATAATTGCATGGCATGAATTCATGCTAATTATAAAATGGAAATTAGTAGCTGTCTACTAACAGGTTTGCAATTTAGTCCTTTTTACCGAGCTGCCATTTTGACATTGCTCAAATAATTGTGTTTCCTCTTTGCATTCTTTAATTTAAAGCAGTTCTGGCTGGGGAATTCTGGAAGTTGAAGTCCACACATTTTAAAAGTTCCCAAGTTTGAAAAACACTGATTTCAACCAAAGCAGGGAAGCCATATGCAAGTGTTCTAAGTGTCCCCTGTGGCAATGGGAAGCAAAACGAAGCAAAAGCACAACTCCCACAAAGCTCCCCTCTTCAGAAGCAGAATGAGCTGCAGCACTGGGACTGGGAAAGGGCCATTTCTTCATTATGCTATTGAGCAGAAGCAACAGATGAGAACAGCTAACTCCTGGCTAACATGCCATGGAGATAAGCACAAATAGAAAAACACATGGAAGGTGATTTTAAAAAAATCCCTCTGATGCTGATGGTTGAGATGCAGATGCCAGAAATATTCTACACACAGGAGTATTTTCAACTTGGGGCCATCCAGATGTGTTGCATGTCAACTCATAACCCTCAACCAGCAAGGGCTTGTGTACATTCATCTGGAAGTATCAGGTCCAGGAAAACTATTATATTTATTATTCAATGGAATTGCATAAGAATAGGAGAGCCTTCCACTATCAAATTAAATACAGGTAGTCCTCGATTTACAACAGTTCATTTAGTGACCATCCAACGTTACAACGGCACTGAAAAAAGTGATCATTTTTCACACTTATGACCTTTGTAGCATAACTTCCAATCATGCTTATGACCACAACTGAGCCCAAAAGTTCTGTTGCTAAGTGAGGTAGCTGCTAAGTGAATGTTGTCCCATTTTAGGACCATTCTTGCCACACTTGTTAAATGAATCCCTGAAATTCTTAAGTTAGTGTCATGATTGTTAAGTGATTCTGGCTTCCCCATTGACTTTGCTTGTCAGAAGGTCGCAAAAGGTGATCACATGACCCCCTGGGACACAGTAACTATGGGTCAGTTGCCACGTGTCTGAATTTTCATCACATGACCACAGAGATGCTCCAACAGTCGTAAGTGTGAAAAATGTTCGTAAGTCACTTTTTTCCAGTGCTGTTGTAATTTTGAACAGTCACTAAATAAATTGCTCTAAGTCGAATACTACCTGTACCGTTTCTGAGGTTCCATTTAACAATTTGAATTGATATTAAGCTGGGAAGAGGCAACCAGGCACACGCTCAATGTGTGACTGTGTAATTTCCATCATGTATTATTCAAGCCTGGTGGTTTGCAATCCAGAATATCTGAACATCCCCAATTTGCCTTTTATCTGCTTTAAAAATGGATCATCTTCTGCCACATGAACCTCCCTGCCCAATCAGGTCAGACTTTCTGGCTTGGACATTGAGCAGTCAGGACTAATTGGTACCTGAAGGGCAGACCACCAGGAAATCTTATGGTTGCAAACTAGGGAATTGAAAAAAAACACATGCTGGAGTGAGGATAATTGATCAGTGGAACAGCTTGCCTTTAGAAATTGTGTGTGCTCCATCACTGGAGGTTTTTAAGAAGAGACTGGACAACCATTTGAGCAGGGCGTTGGACTATAAGACCTCCAAGGTCCCTTCCAACTCTGTTATTCTGTTAAGAAGGCAGGGCCAAGAATGCCTTCTTTGTTCAACTACCGTACTGTTTGCTAATGGCTGCAGAGCTCCAAAACACACATCTCCTCCTTACACCTGTGTCAAGGTTGTAGATTTATTGGCTGTCCTGGGAGACGGCTCAAATGGGAGGGAAAGAAGCTAGCACAGGTGCCTATAATGCCCAGATGATTCATTAGTTCTCTCCATTTGTGTTCTTGTGTGTGTTTGATATGCATAAACCAGAACACCAACTCTTTTTTTTTCTCAGCCGGCTATTCCAAATGTTTTGTTTTTACTGAGTGGGCTCACATACTCTGTTAAACTCTGGTTTATTAATCACTGTTTATCAAATATACAGCAACTGCCTGGGTTTCCACGACATAAGCCAAAACAAAATAAACCAAGTTATGATTCAATGCAATGGACGAATCCAGTGTAATGGACTGTAATGAATGATATTGGGGAAAGAGAGAGGAGGAGATGCTGCCTAGGAAACAGATGAGAGAGGCAGGACCGCACAGACACTTAATGGCTAGAGAAAGAAACTTAAGAAAGATCTGTCCTAATGGATCTAGCTGGTAAAAGTGAAAGTGGGAAGTTTGTGCCTTCAGACTTGCAAGTTTCTGTTAAAGAAGCCTTACAATAAAGTAGAATTAGTTCATTTTGTTGTGTTTTCTGTCTGGTTTGGCTGGGAGGGCTGACACCCAGGTAATGTGCTTCATACTTTCTATATTGAAATTCGGATTGCAGAATGTGATATTTCTTCACTTAGCTTGATAGCCGTCTTAGGGGAAGTGTCTCATCTCAGCTAATAAAATAAACAGGAATAACTCTTGCAAATCGACCTGTTTAATAGAAGAATTGCAATCTGCAGTATAAGGTCAGAATGGAATTAAAATGCCTCCGTATTCTGTTTCTGAACAATGTGTTTCAAACAACTTCAGGACTTTGTGTGAATGTAGGCATGCATGTTGTTAAGCAATCAGGACAGGAAGGGAAAATGTGCATTTCTTTCCACTCACCTTTCATACCACTCCCTTCTTCCTGGAATGTGTTACGAGTAGAAGTCTGATCTTCTAAATGTTCACTCCCACCACTGCCTGAAGAGGCTACACTGCTTTGCGGAGACAAGGGGGCATGATCAGAAGGGATGCCCTGGGGTCCTCTATCCCGCAAGTCCTCATGAGACATCCATCCGTGTCCGAGGGGCTGGCTAGGCACAGTCATGGGTGGGGTGAGGGACACAGACCGTTTCAGAGGGCTGTGATGGGTCTGACTTGAGAGAACTGAAACAAACAAGGTGGGGAAAAAAATTAAAGCAAGCTATTTCTCCCCCAATGGTTAGCAGATCAAAGCAAACGTCTCCCTTGAATGCAAGTCACCATTTAAACCAGTGGTTCTTAAATGGTTTGACCCAATTACTCCTTTTTCTGGTCTGACATAATGGCATTACCCTCACCAAAAAAACAACCAACCAGACCGTTCTTTTATACAAGCGTCTTGACAATGGCAGTCTGAAACTGGATTCTGAACTCACAAACAAGCAATTATAAATTGCTCCATTAGTCCCAGGATATGAGGGGGGCCTTGGTGCTCGCTGAGCTTTCTTGCAGATGTTTCATTACTCTAACTAGGTAACATCATCAGTGCTAGTAAGGAGTGCTGTTTGCTGTCAGTTTATATTCTGGTGTCTTGCCTGTCTGTATGGATGAGGCTGATCTTAGGGATCCTTTGGTTAGGCTGTTTACTAATGGCTCTGTGGCAGTTTCTTGATTGGGGTATTGCTTGATTGTTGATCTGGAAGTGACCTTGGAGTTAATCTCTGCTGATCTGAGTGCTGATTACTGGTGGAGGAGTCTTTTTCTCTTTTGGGCTGGTTGATCGTCTCTTTTGCATAATCTATAGATGTTGTTAATGTCTATGTGTCTATTGATGGCTGATTTGTCAGAGTGCCAGGCTTCTAGAAATTCCCTGGCATTTTTGGATTTGGCCTGGTCTAGGATTGTCACATTTTCTCAATGGAAACTATGGCTAAATCTGTCTATATGTTGTGAAATTAAAGAATTTTCATCATGCCTTTTGACTGCCAGTTGGTGTTCATGGATGCATTCTGCCAGCCTTCTGTTTGTCCTACATAGTGGTTGTTGCAATTCTTACACTATATGCTGTAGATGATTCCTGTTTTTTCTTCTGGGGTTGCTGGGTCTTTGGGTTTACTTAGGATGTTTTGAAGGGCTTTTGTCGGCTTGTGTGCTATGCTGATTCCATGTGGTTGTAGAAGTCTATTTGCGGTTTCTGAGATATTCTTGATGTATGGCAGTGTAATTCTTTTTAGGGTTTGTGTTGATTGTGCTGTATTGGGTTGAGTGGTCAGAGACTTTTTGATGAAGTTGCATGGGTATCCATTTTGTTGGAATGTGTTGTATGGATGCTCTATTTTCTTTTTCTGCTGTTTTGGCTTGCTGCGGTGTGTTTGGGCTCATTTAAAGTCCTTACACAGCTTTTCTTGTGGGAGGTTGGGTTGTTGCTTTGGTAGTGGAGCACCTGATTAGTGTGGGTGATTTTTCTGTAGACTTGCATTTCTAGTTTGCCACTGTGGTCTCTGCTGATCAGGATGTCTAAGGAAGAGTAGTGAGTTCTTGTTTTCTTCTTTGCTAGTAAACTGGATTCCTTTAAAAATGTTATTGATGGTTCTGTGGGTGTTCTCTGATTGGTCCTTTTTTATTATGGTGAAAGTGTCATCTACATATCTGATCCATATTTTCAGTTGTATTTGTGGAAGTGCTATGGTTTCTAGACATTGCATGATGACCTCCGCTATAAGTTCTGAAAGCGGTGATCCCATAGCTGTCCCTTTAATTTGTTGGTAAATTTGGCCATCAAATTGGAAGTATGTAGTTAAGCAGAGGTTTATGAGATCCATAATCCTGGGTGTTTTGATCTTTGTATATTCAGTTAAGTCAAGTGTGCTGTGAAGCAGTGCCGTCATGGATTCTTTGGCTAATTCTGGATCTATAGATGTGAACAGGGCTGTGAAATCAAATGAAACCATGATTTCATCCTCATCTATAGTCACATTCATGATTATTTGAAGACACTGTAGTGGAGAGTTAATGGAGTGTTGGCTTCCTCTTGTGAGATGCCCAAGCTTTCTTGTTAGTTCTTTTGCAATGTTGTATGTAGGGGTCGTCCCTGGTAGAGATTCGAGTGGCAAAAAGGTCATAAAATGGGGCTGTGACTCACGTAACAACTGCTCTGCTTAACAATGAAAGTTCTGGTCCCAATTGTGGTTGTGAGTTAAGGATTACCTTTAAAACACCACTGAAACACAAACAATTAAAGAAGGAAATTTGACCTATAAGAGATGGATTGTGCCTAGCAAAGGATGATTGCCAGCTCCATTTTCCCTCTGTAGTTCACTCTGCTTCTTTTTTCCTTCCTTGCCTGAGCTTCTGGGACCTAGGCTTCCGGTTACATCTTCACATGCATCCTTATCTCTATCACCTCTAAAACCCTTTCTGCATGTCTATCAAACCAAACCAAAATACAGTGAATAAATTTCTTTTCCTCCAAATGGCTATGATGTTATTCAGTCGTGTTCCTCAACAACAGACGGCTAGTTTCCTAATCAAGTAAACAGATCTGAGGTGTACCGGAAGACAAATTACACAACTGCTGTTATTATAAGAACGCAATGTTTCTCCTCATGCAGAGAAAGCAGTGCAACAAATTTATTTTCAGAAAAGAGTATTTGGGGAGGGGGAATGCGTGTATACTTTCGAGTCAGTTTTCGACTATTGTTGAGACTTTTTTAGTCATAGAACTACTTTATTTTATATAGACCTATTTCTTGGAAGTACAGATCTCACTTGACACACTTAAAAAAAAATCAATGAAAGCAGCAAGCATATAAAATGGAGATCTGCTCAAAATAAAAGTTACAGGTAGTCCTTGACTTCTGACCATAATTGAGCCCAAAATTTCTGTTGCTAAGTAAGGCAATTGTTAAGTGGTTTTTGCTCCATTTTATGACCTTTTCTGGCACAGTTGTTAAATGAATCACTGCAGTTAATAAGTGAATCATGCGGTAATTAAACAAATCTGGTTTCCCGCATTGACTCTGCTTGTCAGAAGCTGGCCAGGAAGACTGCAAATGTTGATCACATGATCCTAAAACATGCCAGTTGCCAAGCGCCTGAATTTTGATCACATGACTCTGGGGAGGCTGCAACAGTTGTAAATGTTAAAACCAGTTATAAGTTATTTTTTTCACTGTTGTTGAAACTTCAACTTAAAACAAATGGTTTTAAGCTGAGGACTACCTGTAACTATTTAATAATCACAAATCACTCTTGTTTTTATTATTTGATTTGTCACACTAACTTGAATTTTATGGGGTGGGGAGTGCAACTCGGGGTCAAATTCAACTACTTTCAATTTTTCATTTTTGTGAATACACCCAGTTTGGTTCATTAAACTGTTTTAAAAATATTTAAAAATATTTCAAGGCCATGGTTTTCCCAGTTCCAATGTATGGCTGTGAAAAGTTGGACTATAAGAAAGGCTGAGCACGAAAGAATT
>NW_015387965.1:201380-232446 GCF_001527695.2 Protobothrops mucrosquamatus | reverse complement strand
CAAGGCGATCAAACCAGTCAGTCCTAGAGGAGATCAACCCTGACTGCTCTTTAGAAGGCCAGATCCTGAAGTTGAAACTCAAGTACTTTGGCCACCTAATGAGAAGGAAGGACTCACTGGAGAAGAGCCTAATGCTGGGAAAGATTGAGGGCAATAGAAGAAGGGGACGACAGAGAATGAGGTGGCTGGATGGAGTCACGTAAGCAATAGGCGTGAGCTTAAATGGACTCCAGAAGATGGTAGAGGACAGGAAGACCTGGAGGAACGTTGTCCATGGGGTCGCAATGGGTCGGACATGACTTCTCAGCTAACAACAACAACATTGATATGACTGTATTCTGTCAAATTGGTGCTGACTCATAACCAACCACATAGATCTTCTGGGGAATGTCTTTTTTGCAACCTGTCTCTTCAGGTTTTCTAGTGACTCAGCCATCACCACACTCTACTTCAATCCATCAACCTTGCTGCTGGTTGTCCTCTTTTTCTCTTTCTTTCCATTGTTTCCAGCATTACAGATTTTCTCTAGAGAGCCGGTCTTTGCATAATGTAATTCAAATACAATAATTTTGCCATGAGTGAGAACTATGGATTGATTTGTTTTATCATTCATTACTTTACTTTCTTGGCTATCCATGGTAATCTCCAGAGTCTTCTCCAACATCAGAGGCATCAATATTCTATCCTCCTCCTTCAAAGATCAACTTTTGCTTCCATAAAATATTACAAAGAAAACAATTCCCTGCATGATTCTGGCATACCCAAGCCTCTGAATATTTTTTTTCTCAAGGACTTCATTGCTACCCAACTACTGGTAAATCCTAGCCTGCAGCATATTTCTGGATGCTTCCTTAATGGATACTAAAAGGCAGAAGCTATCCACCACTTCACTATCTTCACTGTCAGAGCTAAAGCTGATTGCTGTACCTGTTGTCATTTGTTTTGCTTAAAATTTAGGCTTAATTTTTCCTCCTGCTCTTTCTGATTTTCATTACCAGAGATTCCAAATCGTGTGCATTTTCAGTTAACAGAGCAGTATCGATCACATAGTGCAGGTCACTGATGTGTCTTTATCCAAAATAATTTTCCAGTCCAGCCTCCCTCGATATATATTCAGCATAAAGATTGAATGATTTAAGGAATGACTATTGAGTCTTGTCTTACTCCTTTGCCAGCCTGGAACTGGTCTGTTTTACCACATTTTGTCTGGTCAGTGGTTTCCTGTCTTGTGTACAGTTTTCCCACAAGAACATTCTGAGATTCCCATTTTTCTCAGGACATTCCATAATTTAACATGGTTGACACAACTGAAGGCCTTTCAATAATCAAAGAAAGCACAGGCTGACTTCTTGTTGGTATTTGTGGCTTTCTCAATTATCCAGCGTGCTTTAGTGATAATGTCTCTTGTTCTTTGGCTTTTTCTACAATGAGAACTTCTGGCATAAATATTTCCACGTTGAGCTCTAATTTGCACCAAATGATTCTAAGCATTATTTTGCTACTTATTTTTTTTCAACTGTATGTGTTTGAGGCTACAATTTTGTCTGATAAAAGTTTTCCAAATAATTTCTTAACATACCTAGTAAGGATAAAGGATGGCCGTCTGAATTCATTTTTGACTGATTTCCTACTCATTGCTATTGATTGTTGTATATAGGGAGATTGCTCATCCTGAAATCTTTTAGTGATTGGACACTTTACTGTATTTTTGTACAGACTATATTCTATCTTTCCATTGCTGGTAAATAACAATGTATAATTTGACAAATCATAAACTGGAAATGAAAACCAATAGCCCCTCTATGCACACTCTTTTTAATATTCGGGAATTGGCTTTGGACTTGAGGAAAGGATCAGTATTTTTCTGGCTAAATGTCTATTTATCAGAAACAAGAGCAATGGCTGTAGTGAGTACTGTGTAGAGGATGGCCTTGAAGGACAAAGGAAAAGTCCAATGCCAAGGCAATGACTAAATAAATAAGGGTTGAGCCCTGGCCAAAAACGTAATTTGAGAAAACATTTCAGACAGTCTTCCTGAAGACAACAGGGAGGAAAGGAAGCACATCAGACCTGCAAGATTCTTTTACTATAGCTGTTCTAATAAAAGTAGCTTTAGGTCTAAAGAATCTCTTTCCTAATCTAGTCTTTCCATAGGGCAGGTATCAATCTCTGTTAGCTTTATGAAGTAGACTAAAGAGGAAACACGACCAGTTGAACTAATTATTTATTTAACTCTAAGGTTACATTAACAGAATCTTGCAAATCTGAAAGTTCTTTTCTGCCCCCATCCCCTTTATAGTTCCCAAACTACAGAAGGTGACTTCTGAGTCTCTTGCCCTGCTGCCCCCCCCCCCCCGCAATTCATTCCTCTCGTGGGCTAAGCAGCCTTTTTATTTGATTGCTCTCTTAGTTGTGCCTCATTGTCCTGTCTCTCAAGGTCATTCCCACATAGGCATGCAAGTGCTGAATGGAATGAACTAGCAGTTTAGACTGCCAGGACTGCGTTGTGTCTAGCATTTGTAGATTTCCCTGGCATTGTAAGCCATACGCTAAATAAATAAATAAATTCCCACCTTTCATTATCATTTACTGCACGCCTGAATGTGTTTCCCTTCCTCCCTCTTTTCTCTTCACATGAATTAAGGGCAGGGCATGCATTGCAGAGATGGTTTTCATAAACCACTTTCTTGGCCTGGCTTCAAGCCTCTTTTGTTTGATCATTGCTCTGGTAATGGATCTTTGCTCCGTCCTTCAAGTCCATCCTCTATATTAGGGGTCCTCAACCTTGGCAACTTTAAGACTTGTGGACTTCAACTTCCAGAATTCCTCAGCCAGCTTTGCTGCCTGAGGAATTATGGGAGTTGAAGTCCACAAGACTTAAAGTTGCCAAGATTGAGGACTCCTGTTCTATACTTACTAGTATGGTAGACATTCCATCCCCCCCCAACATTGGTGCTTATTGGCAGTCTGTGTTTCTAATTAGCTTTCTTATGGCTGTCCATTCTCCCAGCTACTAAATTTTCTTGGTATCTGCTGCTTCTCCAAGCCACGTTGAGAAAGGAGTACAGACAACCTTAATACTTTTAGTCAGGTAATATCTGTTAAAAGAACTGCTGGGTTTGATTTTCTTCTGCTTAAATAACTAATGTGTACCAATTTTTTGCCCACTGGCCACCTTTGAGCCTCTGGATTAAAGAAGCCATTACTCTCACACAAAATCTCCCTATCACAATCTATGACTACTGAAAAAGGCCCCCATGATATGTTTTTGGTATTAGAGCCAATAAGGACTTTTCAACAGAAAGGAGAAGGAATGGCGCCTTCACTGCAGGGAGGCTTCCCCCTGAACAATTGCTTTTCGTTATTATTATTTTTTAGTTTTGCAACTGGCCAAATAAATTCACACATGTATTGCAAATATGGATGGGAAGGGTACTGGAAATTTGTTTTCTTTTTTGTAGAAAAAAGGAGAGTTTCTGTAACTCCAGGGATCATGGAGAGGGACACTTTTCCATGCTCTTTTAACTTTTCAAAAACTCTTGAATTCTTCTGGAAGAAGAACTAACTAAGGGCCTATTTTCATCATTCTGTGATTGTAGCATTAAAGACATATGGAGGTTTGCTTCAAAGTGATGTCTGAGGGACTGGAGGTGAAAATTGTAAATTGTCATGCTGAATTGCCCTATTCCAGGTTGTGTGAGTTTGAAAATGCCAAACTGTGTTCATATTCATTTATATGCAAATAAGTGGCTGAGCACTTGATGGCAGCAAAGAGGTACAGAAAATGCATGGCCCTTAGCTGTCACTTAGATTTTGCTGCTCAGATATGGTAATCCAGCAAACTCTAATCCCCAAAATACAGACAGCACCAGATTGGGGAAGATTGATTTAGGCTTCCACCAGTGTCGTGGTCAGTAAAAACCATAGAGATACTTTAGAGCTTATGCAGAACATCACTCTCTAATGGAAATCTGATCAGCAAAATCATTCCACAAAATTACAATTAGCTGAGTAGCCAAAACATTTAGTATAATACTGTCTCTTTCCATGTATACATCTTTTCATTGCAGATATTAGCACATTTTCAGTGCAAACAGATGGTTGCTGCCACCACAAAGCTAAAATAAAATAAAATAACAGAAGGAGCGATTAAATGGTAGAAAAGGCACTATTTACAAGCTTATCTTATTAATAAATTCAGTGATACTAACAATAAAGATCTATATAAGAATAGTTGGGGATTCTATCAGCAGTTTTAAGGAAATAACTTCAGTTGCATTTTCACAAATTTTGCATTACAACTCTCAACACAAAAAGCATATACAAAAACCTTGATTGAAGTGTTACCAAATATATTTTGAAGATCTGTACTTTCTCTAATTTTTTTTTTAGTATCTTTAGTATAAAGTAACTGAAAACTCATTCTTGGGGCTCCTCATCATGTGCCTCTAACTTTACTAAGAAGACACCTTATTAAGAGTCTTTATGTCCTCATGATAAATCATCACCAGCCTTTTGCAGAGGCAGTTCAAATCTCTCTTTAATTGTTCTATTGTTAAAGTGGGGTTTCTTCAGGCACATTGATTCTTTAGTTTAGAGGATGACCTTCCTTTAGAGGAGGAGGAGGCGAAGGAAGAGGAAGAGGAGGAAGAGGAAGAAGAAAAAAGAAATAAGAGGATTATAGCTAATAAGTCCATTGAACGCGGAAGAGGCACTGATAAAGTAGGAAAGAATAGTATTGAGGTACTAGTAAACTTGCTTCCTCTCCACGCCAGAATAACAGAGTTGGGAGGGAGCTTGGAGGTCTTCTAGTCTAACCCCCTACTCAGGCAAGAAACCTTATTCCATTTCAGACATACTGTATGGTTATCCTATCTCATCTTAAAAACATCCAGTGTTGGAGCACCCACAACTTCTGGAGGTAAGCTGTTCCACTGATTAATTGTTCTAAATGTCAGGAAATTCTTAGTTCTAGGTTGCTTCTTGCCTTCATTACTTTCCATCCATTGCTTCTTGTCCTTGACCACCGAGCCATTACCTAGGATATTTGGTGAAGTATGTACAAAAGGCTTAAGGCTTACAATTGTGACAATGTCCCTACCATCTTAGCTGTTATGACTATCACACATGCACACGTGCCATTGTCTGAACGGAACCAGAATGCAAACAGTTTCAAGGTAAGACTGAACCTTGCAAATTCAAGGCCAACAAAAAATGGTTCTTATTCATGCTGCCAACCTGGTCCAGACCTTCAGCTCATCAGCCATTTACTCCAATAGAAGAGTTTTAAATCAAGTGTTAAATTTTCTACCTGATTAGTCAAGGTTACTGACACATTTTCTGATCTTAACAACATTTTGGAATTTGGTCTATCTTTCTTATGGAAACATCAGAAATATAGTTCATTGCACAAGTCATATAGACACCAACCTGTATTTTAATTTTATTTTTTTATTATTATTAAATTTATTTGCTGCCCATCTCAGCCACAAGGTGATTCTTATGACAGTTGAGCCCAAAATTTCCATTGCTGAGACAGTTGTTAATTTTGCCCCATTTTACAAGCTTTCTTGCCACACTTGTTAAGTGAATAACTGCAGTAGTTAAAAACAAATTTGTTAAGTGAATTTGGCTTCCCCATTCACTTTGCTTGTCAGAAGGTCACAAAAGGTGATCACATGATTCCGGGACAATGCAACCGTCATAAATATGAGCCAGTTGCCAAGCAGCTGAATTTTGATCATGTGAGCATGGAGATGCTGCAACCGTCCTGTTAAAAACAGTTGCCACTTTTTTCAGTGCAATTGTAACTTTGAACAGTTACAAAATGAACAGTTGTAAGTTGAGGATTACCTATATATGCTTATGAAATTATGTAGTCAAACTTACCAGCACTTTTGACAAGAGAGATTAGTGAATATAGAAGCATATGCATTGGTGAGCATGTACATACATGTACCCAGAGACGTTCAACACTGCACATTGCAAATATATGGGGAATATTCCATAGTTTGATCAGTCCAATGATAGCTCATAAAAATGGTTGATTAGGATAAAATGTGATTGGATAGTTGTTAGTTGTGAAAAACCAAACTATTACCTTGCTATGTTATATAAACAAAATAGTACATGACATTAAATTATAATATACTTAATCTGGGCACAGCAGGTTACTTGAACACAGCAGCTGTGTTATCTTAACCTAGGTTTGGTGTGCTGTATGCGCCTAGCTCACAAGGTCACTTCATCCCTGGATTGATAGCCTTGAAATAATTACACTGATAAATATTCACTCATCCTGTTCCTCTTGTTTCCCTGTTCTTTAAACTCTGTTTTGGCTGATTTATTATTTTTGTGCTATCAAATAAAGCAAATTCCACCCTCTTCAAGTTATATGTGTCAACACTAGGAGATGTATATATGGAAGGGAGAGTTACTCAGCTGAAATTATCATACTTCAACTATGTGTGCTAAAAAGGGAAAGCAAGAAATATCAAAGGACAAAATTGCTTTAGAACTAAGTAATCAAGGAAAAAATACTGATTGCTGAGAAAATCTGGCAGGCAAATTTAAAATTTGACACATGAAAGTCCCAACAATTTAGTGCACAAGCGGATACAATCAGCCATGAGTTTTGGCAGAGAGAGAACAGTAATTGATAACATTGTAAAAGACCAGTTTTCTGTGGCCACAGTTCTGCTATTTCAGAAATGCAGAATCAGTTGTCAAAAACAGCCTTTCTAATGTGTGAGTTTCCTCAGAGCTTTATTCTTTCCCTGCTCTTCTTTAACATCTATATGAGTCACTGGGTAAGGTCATCTGGTGGTCAGATGTCATCAGGATGGTGTCCATTTATACAAGTCTACTCGAGGCTAGCCAGGTGATGTGTCAAGGTGTTTTTTCACTCTCTGGAGGCTCTAGGAAGCTGGATGGGGGAAACAAGACAAGACTGAATAGCTATGGGATTTGGGATCTGCTGAAGACTTGCCCTTTTTGGATCTGAAAGGGGTAGCACTTTGCAGACAGAGCACAATTTTGGGATCCATGTAGACTCTCAGCTCCTACCTGAGGAGCAGGTGGCAGTTGCAGCTAGGAGGGTCTTTGCACAACTCCATCTTGTGCATCAATTGTATCCAATCCTAGATCAGAAGGCCCTGATCACTCTCACTCACACTTTAGTCATCTTCCATAGAACTACTGCAATCTGTTCTACATGGGGCTGCTCTTGAAGATCCTTGGATAATGCATCTGGTCCAGAATGCGATGGGGTGGGTGGTTATGGGCTTGCCACATTCAATCACCACCATATAGACGGCATTGTCTCTCAGCAACCTCCTTTCTGCAATTCAAGGTGCTAGTTACCACCTATAAGTCTTCCTGGTAAAAGTCTCCTTGTCCCATGAGATCTGACAAGATAGTTATATAGGTCTCTTCTATTAAATGTGATCCAATAGGACCCAGGAAGTGTGACTGTTGCAGCACTTGCTCTATAGACCAGAGGTCCCCAACCTTTTGGGCACCAGGGACTGGTTCCGTGGAGAGAGGTTTTTCCACGAACCGGAGGGTGCGTGGTTTTGTGTGCTGCCTGCACCTTGTGGATGGGGCTTTGCTTGTTTGTGCAGGCCGGTTGCTGGCATGCCATGAACCGGTACTGGTCCTCAGACTAGGGGTTGGGGACCCCTGCTATAGACCCCACAGAGATTCAGATGGCCCTGTTTTTGCCAGCCTTTCCTAAGGCATTAAATATCTGTCCTTGCTCTGAGACTGGGCCCAGCTAATAGGTTAGCTTTGTTTTGTTGTCATGCCCTTGTCCATTGGGTCTTGCTCCAAATGGATAAAGTTTACTTGTTTTTACTTGTCTTTAATCATTACATTGTTATGTTCACTGTTAGTCACCCAGAGTTGAATGTTGATCAGGTAGCATATAAAGAAATGTAATCAGTAAGTAACTAGAGAAAAAGATTTGGAAGATTGTTGAAATTACATTTTTCTCCTTAACAAATTGTAGAAGATTGTCTTTTGACTGTGCCAGATGGCGCCAACCTCTATGTTAAAGATATATATATATATTTTGACACATACTTTTCAGTGCTTAAAAAAATAACGATCCACCAGATATGCTCCAAATTCTGGCAAAGAGTTAGCTGTTTGCAAATATTCGGCAAGGCTAAGCATCAGACAAAATTAGGCAAAAAGGAAAAAAATATGGAGAGCCTGCAAAACTGCAGAGAATTTAGATTGCCAATTGCCGAATTGTTCAGTAACAACTCAGGATCTTTGTATTTTCCAGTAAGAGACAATATAGGAATAGCCTGTTTGGCACAGTGGTTAAGGCACCAGGCTGGAAACCAGGAGAGTGTGAGTTCTAGTTCTGCCTTAAGCATGAAAGTAATTTGGAGGACTTTGGGCCACTCACTCACTCAACCCAACCCAACCCAACCTACCTCACAGGTTTGTTGCTGTGTGGAAAGTAGGAGAAGGAAGGAGTATTACATATGTTTGCTACCTTGAGTTATTTATAAGAATAATAAAGGTGGGATACAAATCTAATAAACAAGCAAACAAACTAGCAGCTATTTAGAGTAGCTTGGAAGAAAAATCCACCAGTGTTCATGGCAATCTCTTCAACAACTTTCAGAAAATAAAGGAGAACTAAAGTGCCAAATGTGCCATCTTTTCTTCGTGTAGAAGTTAATACTCAGCAGGAGATGCATGCTTTGAAAATGATTTGAAAGAGGTATTTCAAAATGTGTGGAAGCCTGAGTACAGCACCTCTTTAAAGCAGCTTTTTTTTTTTTTAGATTTCTGTAATTTCTAATTTTTTTTAAGCACGTCTGGAAAAACCTTCATTCAGTGACAAAGTACCTGTTTTGTCCCAGGTTTGATCTTTAGCATTTCTGGGTGGAAAAGCAACTGGTACAGCTCACTATAGACCATACAATTCCTAAAATCCAGCCTGATTCAGTTTTTATTTTGACTCTCCAGTTGCTGGTGGACTCCAACTTCCATCAGCCCCAGCCAGAAAGACCAATGCTCAGGAAAGACAGGATTGAAATCCAACAATACCACAAGTGCCTCAAGTGTTCTACTCTTACATCACACAGCATCACTAAAGAGCCACACTGTCATTTCTCTTTGATGAAACAACCCCAAACTGAACAACAACAAAAACCAAAAATTAATACATGAAACTAGAGCTGTCATCTTCTCTTGTTCCCATCTCCACATATGTTTATTGCAGGCTCTTCCCACTCTTCTTTTTGGGTAAAATGATTTGCAGACCAGAGTACACTGATTATTTTATGGTTATAGAAACTACTCTAAAGCTACTCTAAACCCATGGTGATGTCTATGAGTACCACATATACAGAAAGCTGGCAGGAATAGCCAACACTCCAGAAGACAGGCTTAAGATACAGGAGGACCTGAACAGACTTGAACATTGGGTGCTATCTAACAAAATGAAATTCAGTGGTGAAAAAAGTAAGGTTCTACATTTAGGCAAGAAAAACCAAATGTACAGGTATAGTATAGGGGGTACCTTGCTCAATAGTAGTAACTGTGAGAGGGATCTCGGAGTCCTAGTGGACAATCACTTAAATATGAGCCAGCAGTGTGCTGCAGCTGCCAAAAAAGCCAACACAGTGCTGGGCTGCATTAACANATCCGGGATCACCCGGATCTCTGGGGGTAGTTCGTTCCAGAGGGTGGGGGCTCCCACCGAGAAGGCCCTCCCCCTGGGGGTCGCCAGCCGGCACTGTCTGGCTGACGGCACCCTGAGGAGACCCACTCTGTGGGAGCGTACCGGCCGATGGGAGGTAATCTGCGGCAGAAGGCGGTCTCGGAGATATCCAGGTCCGATGAAGAGAAGGATAAGGGGGGGACATGATAGCAGTGTTCCAATATCTCAGGGGCTGCCACAAAGAAGAGGGAGTCAAGCTATTCTCCAAAGCGCCTGAAGGCAGGACAAGAAGCAATGGATGGAAACTAATCAAGGAGAGAAGCAACCTAGAACTAAGCAGAAACTTCCTGACAGTTAGAACAATTAACCAGTGGAACAACCTGCCTCCAGAAGTGGTGAATACTCCAACACTGGAAGTTTTTAAGAAGAGACTGGACAGCCATTTGTCCAAAATGGTGTAGGGTTTCCTGCCCGAGCAGGGGGTTGGACTCGATGACCTCCAAGGTCCCTTCCAACTTTATTATTATTATTATTATTAAAAGTGCCAGTAATGGAAATACTATCAGCCTTTAATATTTGCTTTGCTGTCTGATCAATCCTGGAAATCAAGATTCCTGGAATTTGTTCTGCAGCAACTGAATCTGGCATTTAATTGCTTATGGGGATTAAGTACAGATATATTGTCTGCCTCTAAATGCGATGGCCAACCATTACAAGATGATATCAGCAGAAAAACTCACAATTGACCTGCCCTTTACAACTGGAGAGATTGTTCAGATAAAAATATTTCATAATGTGGCATTTCTGATGCATTCTGATGAAGCTTGAGATTATTCATTGCCCACTAATGTGACTGTCAAGCAAATTGTATGTCTTCTCCTGCAAATTGGACTTAAAGTGGAGAATGATGAGGGACAACTTGCAACAGGAATATGGAAAAGGCACACTTTTTGGTGATCATAGCATATCAATAACTTCTTCCATTCCTAATGACTTAATAATACTGCCCGGAATTATAGCAATAATTTTAATTGTTGGTCGCTACTAGCTTTGTGCTGATTTCTTATTTTCTAGCCTTTGTATTCTTTAACTGTGGTATTAATTGGTCAATAACCATGAATTTATGGGATGGGATAAATACATATGAGAGAAACTATTATTATTTCTATTATGAAATAAAATTGTGTACTTGGTTCCAAAAATAAATCTTAGAGATCTAGTTTTTTAAAAAGGTAGCTGCTGCAAGATTGCAATTATTCACTCTGCTTTACTATATATTATTATTATAAAACACGTTGACAATATTTGTAAAGCTTTCTGAATCTATCATTGCCCTGTGTGACCTAAAACATACCCTCTAAAGCTCAACCATCTCTCCTTTGGGGCTCTGCTCTGAAAAGTCTGGTTAAGTAAACTGTCTTTCAACATTTGTTTTCAACTAGTGTTTCCTCCCAGAGAAATCATTGATAAATTTGGAAAAAATCCCAAAGGCAAAATAAACATAGCTGAAGTTGCTTACTTACTATGCCCTTATTTAAAACATTTGAGTACCTTCCCCCTTTACCTGATGGATTCCAGAGGGGTCCGTGGGAAATAATGGGAGCTATAGTCTTAAGGATGACCTGTGGAAAGACCGAGTTTAGAGGATTACAACTTTCTTGGTCTTCCTTGATCTCCTAGTAGTTTTAGATTCTAGCTACCATGGTATTCTTCTGGATCACCTTCAAGGTATTAGAATAGGGGCACTGTTTTTCAGTGGTTCTCCTTCCTCAAGGAGTGGCCCCAGTTGGGAAGAAAGGAAAGATCTGCCCAGAAATCTCTACTTTGTAGATTCCCTTGGAACTCTTTACCCTTTCCACTACTTTTTAATATTTACATAAAATTACTAGGTGAGGTTATGCATTTGCATGGGTCTGACATTTGTTCTATCTATCTATCTATCTATCTATCTATCTATCTATCTATCTATCTATCTATCTATCTATCTATCTATCTATCTATCTATCTACCTACCTACCTACCTACCTACCTACCTACCTACCTACCTACCTACCTTCTATCTATCTTCTATCTCCCAGACATGGACTAAAAGAGGACATAGTGCTAATATTACAATGCTGAATTGGTGCCTGGAAATTGCCAGGATTGGGATGGGAAGGAAGACACTTGAAATGAATCTTCCCAAGATGGAAGGCATTTATGTTTGTGGGCCAACTAATTTCAAAAAAATCTCACATTTGATCTGGAACTAAATTGTAGTCTCCTATTCAGATGATTCCCAATTTGAGGGTCCTCCTGAATACACAGCTCCTGTTTGCTGAACAAGTAGCAAGTATGAGTATTTCCACAGGGAGATCCTGTGTGCCACTACGGGCAATTCCTGAACTGGGATCCTGCTCACAGACATTCATGCTTAATTACTTCCTGCTTGAGTACCATAATGCATTCTGTATGGTGAAGGAATTTATTATTTTGTGAGACCTATTATTATTTTTATACTTAATTATCTAGAGCTTTAGAGATGGGATATATATAGGATGGATGGATGGATGGATGAATATTAGACCACTGTTTGGGGAATTGTTGTTTAATATCTGGATATTTTAATATGTGATTCTGTCTCAGAGTTTCATACCTGATTGTTTTACTACGTTGATATTACTGTTTTTTTTTTAACTGTTAGCTCATCTGACAGTATTTAGACTCAAGAACAGGATGGAAAGTTTACTTACAAATAAATATTAGACTTTTTGATTTTAGCCTGACCTAAAACCAGAGCAGTTCACAGGATACTACATCTCCCAGGAGCCTTGGCCATCATGGCTACTGGTGAAGGAAATACTGTACAGTAAGATCTGTAGGTTATACATTAGATGAAATCTGACTCCCTCTAAATAGGCATTATTTATACAGCAGGAGCCATACCTTTTATGGTTTCTTTTGGACCAGGGGATTGCAGGGGGGGGGAGGGGGAAGGGGGAAGGAATTTTGGAGTTTCTTTAGAAAAAATGATGTGTTGAGTTTATTGCAGCTTCACTTGCTGTTTTACTGCTGATTTTAAAGAAGAAGAAAATTGAACTCAGGCAGGTAGGCGGTTGGCATAGAATTTTAGCATCATAATCTTGAGAACTTTCTGGGGATTGCAAAAAACAAACAAGTAAATCAAGTCCAGGTGTTCATCTGACGGCAGATCTCTGTATGTTTTCATTTTATATGTGCAAGTGAAAGACTGTTAACACTTCTTTAAGTAAAAATGTTAAATTTAGACTGTTAACTTCTAAAAAAAAACCCCTGCCTTTCAAAAGCATGCATCTATACGCCATGTGGATACACAATCTGCAGATTCTAAATGTATGTGTTGTATTTAAAATCCCACTTTATAAATTTTCCAGCAGGGGAGAAATTCCACAAACCTCTTGTTGAACAAGAGAGACGTGTTAGGCAGACCAAGCTGTGCTCCTGGTGAGAGCAGAACGCCCTCATTGTAGCAAGTCAGGAAGTATCTTGGCCTGGGACAAGGGCTATTTGTGCAGGAACGACATGGAGAGAACATTCAGGCCAAAGGAAAAAAAGTATTACATAGCAGCTCTTTCGGTGGGAAAGGGTGCTTCATGCCAGCAGTGTAGCTGAATGGAACATTGTGCACCAAGCGGAGACTGACTCAGAAAGGAGCACCCAATGAGAAGCAGACGATGCTCGAAGGAAGCCACATCTGCCTTTAGTGGGTCAGGCTCACCTGGTTGAGAACCTGCCCATTGAAAAGGCTTCACGGCACTTCAAAAAGCATGTGCAATAGATATGGGCAGCCTTCCTCTAGTAGGTTCATAAGGCTGCCCAACTCAACACTGACTCTGAATGGCGTACAGACTAAGAAAAACAGCTGCAACCCTGAAAAAGCAAGCAAAAGAGAATGGTAATGGATGGATGAAATGAAATGAAAGAAATATAGGTGGTATTGTGTATCGGTGAAACGATGAGAGAAAAGTGATGAGTGCAAGAGATCTGAATGAAGTGTCTGGTCTTAAGCAATGGTTGAATGTATGGAGGCAAGTGAAGGTGTAGATTGAATTAAGAATGTTAGAATATTGGCAGTCCTCGATTTACAACAGTTTGTTTAGTAACTGTTCAAAGTTACAATGGCATTGAAGAAAGTGACATGACCATTTTTCACACTTTATGACCATTGCAGTATCCCCATGGTCATGTGATCAAAATTCAGATGCTTGGCAACTGGTTCATGTTTATGACAGTTGCGGCGTCCCAGGGTCATGTGATCAACCTTTGCAACCTTTTGACAAGCAAGGTCAATGAGAAAGCCCAATTCACTTAACAACTGGGTTACTAATTTAACAACTGCAATAATTCACTTAACAACAGTGGCAAGAAAAGTCGTAAAATGGGGCAAAACTCACTTAGCAAATGTCTCACTTAACAACAGAAATTCTGGGCTCAATTATGGTTGTACATCGAGGACTACCTATTTTATTTATTTACAGTATTTATTACAGTTGATGACTCTACAAGATTTTCTAGAGGTTTGCAAAACACTGAACATGCATTGCTAAGAACAATAAAATGTCTCACCCTAAGCCAGCATCCATATTTTCATAACCAATTCCGTTCTTAAAAAGTTCTGCAGACAAGCTACATTTTAACCATATTATAAAGTACCATCAAGAATGGTACCATCTTCATCTCCATGGGTAAAATGTGTATTCTTTACTGTTGGCTTTCATATTTTTAATTTTTATTATTTTTGTTTTTCATGTTGTATGCCACCAAAAATCTGCAGACAACTGTAGGGCAATATAAATGGGATATAGAATTAAATAAACTGTTCCACAGAGATGGAGCATAAATCGAAAGGAATTATACTCTTTTCCTATGACCTCAACATCTCAAGTACTTTTAACATCTCATTTCTGGATAAATTAAACTTAAACAGATTGGTTTTACCTGTAGCATCCCACAAATGACCATTCACTGGATGGCCCCTCCTTTTCCCATCACCAAACTGAACTACCCATTCAGACAGACTCCTGACCTCTGCTCAAAGTCCAGAAAGATTCCTGTTAAGAGTACCCCAAAAATCACAAAGAAATCTTGCAGGATGAAAAGGGGCATACCCCAACCAGGTCACAAGATCAGGGCAACCAATTTGGTTCTCATTTGTCAACTCTTCGAGATAAGTGGGTCAAGACCAGAGCATGAATTTCAAGAATGCTATGTTATTGTTGTCATAGACTATAGGAACAAAATCTTGAAAGCCTATTCTCTCTTTCACATTTCACAATAAACAAAATCAAAGGCAGGATTACTTCGAGTTTCTCTCTCATACGTGCTTCAATCTCTGAACTGTGTACACTTTTCTCAAGTTATTCTCTGATGGTTTTTTCATACCTTCCCCAAGGTTATGTCTAATATAATACCTGAATCCTGACTGAATGAGGTCCAGATAACTCACTTCAACTACAACAAGTTTGTAGCTGCTGTCCCATCATTGCTCACCTCTGCAGACACTATTACACAAAACTGGCCTGTTCAGTAAGAAGCATCTCTTCTACAAGTAAATTGTAAAACAAATTGATTAGAAATGCAGAACTGAAGTAACAAAATATGTAAAATATTCCTCAAGGAAAAAGGAAAAAGGGAAGCAAGGAATGCGAAAGAACAAAAAAAAAAGAGCTATGAATTATTTCCATTGCTTAATTGTGGGTTTCCAAAATATGGACAGAGAAGTCAAACTGATTGTTTCCCATAAGAAATTATTTTAGGTAGCCACTTGCTTTAATGTGTTGATAGTTGTTGTAACAGTTGCATGTTTTGTCTGTCTGCTTTTGCGCATGCAAATCTGAACTGGCTTCCTGCCATCCTCACGTCTACACTGTTTCATAATCAGTTATAAAGATGCAGAGGGTTAAGAGACAATGCTCATTATCGGAAATGAGCAGCCAGGTCCCGACATGCATGATGATGCTCTAGCATCATCGGGTGTTGAGGGATGTTCTGAGTTCTGTTTCAGTTGCATCTGGACGACCATCAGTTCTGTACATTAAACTTGTACAAAAATCCTCCATGGAGAAAACTGAAGCTATAATAAATCAACTGGCTATTATACGTTACTGATTAAATTCTTTCATTTTATCTCAATCAACTACTGCATTGTCCTCTTCTTTCTTAGAACTTATTCACTGTAGAGGAAATACCTGCATGACAACGGAGAAGATATAACATAGTGTACCTGAGTGTATATGCGTGTGAACATGGATGGATATCCATAGAGGTACAGAGACATTTTATTACAGGTAGTCTTTGAATTAGGACCACAGTTGGAAACAGAATCACTTAGCAAGGCAATTGTTAAGTGAGTTGCACCTAATTTACAACCATTCTTTCCTCAGATAAGTTAATCATTGTAGTTGTTAAGTGAAATATGTGGTCATTAAGTGAATCTGGTTTTCCCCATTCACTTTGCTCGTTGGAAACTGGCTGGGAAGATCACAAATGGCAATCATATGACTCTGGGACGCTGAAACTATTATACATGCTGGTTGTCAAGCATCTGAATTTAGATCATGTGACCAAACAGTTGCTAAATGAATGATTTTAAATTGAGGACTATCTACACTGATTTTATTTTGCATCGTATGTTTGTTCTAATAAAGAACTGAGAAGACAGTTTTGCCAGACAATTGCTGTTTGATTGTCTTTTTCTACTACATCTTATTTACAGGGATATGTGGATATGCAAAACCCCATCAAAGTTACCACTGAAGTTATTAAATATTTCTGCCCCTCCAGTTTCTTGCTTTTATCTCTTTTGCATCTATAATTTCTTAATCAGTGTTGTAGTGGAGTGGATTAGAAATGAAGTATCCAGTATTGAATTCTGGAGGCAGACATACCTGGTGCAAAGCATCAACCTTTAAAAACATTACCGACTTACTTGTGCCTGTGCCAGTTCCAATCGTGTTGATGGTTGTAGGAACAGAGGAGGAGGAATAGAGAGGGAGGTGACCATTCTCACACGCCAGGTTTTTATCTTGCCAGCTGGAGGCATTCACACATATGCCAGAATCCCGAGAGCTCTGCCAGCCGTTGAGTTTATCATCCGAGTTCTGTCTTTGGTGATAGTAATGTGAGTGCCCATAATCCACGGAGTCAGACCGGCCCCTGTTTTGGCTGCCAAAAATACCTGATGTGCGATCCTCCAAGTGGTTCAACCACATGGCAAGAGCACTCCTGTCCTCCAGGGATGTGGCAGGATGGATCAAAGCATAGGACAGGAGTTGCCTGCTCTCCTCTATGTGTTGGTTGTGTTCAATTGAATGAGCCAGGATTTTTGGAAGAAGCTTCATGTACTCCACTTTTCCTTCAATATTCCCTGGCTTCAGCAAAGGCAGGTGGGTGAGCAACAGAGAAATCACTTTGTCCTTCGATTCCTGCTGCCACTGGTTAATGATTCCTGTTGTGCCAGGGGAAAAAAAGGGAGGGATGGAGAGGAAAGAGAAAGAGAGAGCTGTGAAATCAGGAACCAAGCCTAAGAAGTAAATCAAGAGATCTTAAAACATTATGAATAGCTTTTTGACACTTATACCATCAATAATCAAATATTTTATTTTCTTCTACTGCAGTGAAAATAAAGATGCAAAATAAAAACAACAATAAAGCAGGACAATACTTAGACTGCATGCAAACTTTTGAATCACACAGAATCTCCAAGCAAATTCAAGGGTGGTTGGGGAAGACATTATGTTTACTCTTGCAAATGAAGAAGTGTCCAACGTTGTTTCAGAAAGGCTAGCATGAATACATATCATTTCATACCAATTTGTAACTAGAATCATACCCTCCTTAGAATTCAATGAGTAGTATCCTGTTATAAANTTATTGTTATTTTATGAAACTGATTACTTGTGGCTATTTTTCCAGTCATGTAATTTAGGGACCGTGGAAATTGCAGTCCAACCTATACGGTACAGAGGAAAAGTTGTGGTATGTTCCTGGTCACATGCAAAGGACAGGGACTGATCATTTTATAATCCAGCTGCAAAAGCCAGTACTATGCAATAAGTCTTTACCTTGCTGAAAGGCAAATATCTCAGAGCAGGGGACGAAAACATGTAACTTCGTATCGTATTACAAATTAGTCTTCCCCTATCCTGTTGCCTGGGAAATCCAGATGTGCTGGCACTAGATGCGTTACAGACACCATATCTGGACTACATACATTATTAATGCAGAGAACAGATTGGTATCTCTTTTGGCAGCTACCAGGTTGGCAAAAATGGCTATGCATGCTGTTATCCATTAACCTTAGGAAGGATCATAGTTCTATGGGGGGAAAGATCAGGATCAGCTGGGCACTATATAACCTTTATAATGAAGCTTACAGTGGTTTCTGAGCTCAGGTGCCAGGAATGCCGGACAGTTAAAATTTGTAATTTATGAAGAGGAGAGAGAAAAGAAGAAGAAAACAGATTAATTTAAAATACAAAAATATGTTTAATGGAAAAGTAAAATGTTAATTATATGATTATTCATTACCTTATAAAAATGTTTTTAATTTTTTATTAAATTTCTTTATTAAATTTCTACAAAAGATAAGTTATAAAAAACAAGAAAAAAGAATTTAGCAGGAAAAATAGGGAAGGGGAGCTGCAAAAGGATAAGGAAAAAAAGAAACAGAAAAAGAGTAATTTCCAATTTTCTTCAATTCTCACAAATTTAAGATACATTAAATTTTAGATGCAAAATTCAATATTACACAGTAGTTCTATAATCATAAACAATTCAAAACTCAAAATTAATATAGCAGTTCTTTCAGCGGCTAGCAAAAAAGCCCAAAAGTGATTTCTACAAAGAAACGAAGTTACACAAAGTTTTTTCTTTAATCAAAGTAGTTAGCTTCACCCTCTCAGCGAGTTTCACTAACTTTTCACCATCCATTCTTCCATTGTGGGAATTTGTAAATCTTTTCATCTGTATTTATACAAAGATTGCTTGAGAACAATCATATTATATTATCAGACTCAAACACCTTGAGGCCCCTTTTCTATTTAAAGATAGCCCTGTGGGGAATTCCACTTAGTACAGAAAGGAAATCATATCTGGAAATAAGTTTGATTTTTTAAAACATGGAATTAATTGCTGGTTGCTAGCCTGATACACCTTGCCACTAATATCGAATTGTCAGGAAGTTATTTATTAGCTAAGCAAGATATCATGGTATATTTCTAAAGTAGCAAAATATATTTAATTATTATAAAATGCATCCTTCTAAAACAGGGGTGTCAAACTCGCAACGTCACGTCACGTGACGTGTCGCAACGTATCGTGACTTTTTTCCCATTGCCGGAAATAGGGTGGGGGCGGTTTCGGCACGACGCATCCGGCCTAGGGGCCGGCAGTTTGACACCCCTGTTCTAAAACATAACACATAAAAAAATTCAGTTATGAATCAAGGTATTTTGACAGTGAAAGAAGCAACCCAAACTGGAATGACTTACTTTTGGGAATTCCACTGAATAATATTTACTTTTATGTCTTAAAAAACCTGAAGAAGGTAAAAGATTGACTCAACCATCTTTTCCTTTAATGATTTAAATTAACCTGGTAAATATGTTGAGAATCCAAGCAAATTTCCATTTCTGCTTTCTGAGGGCCATTCATAATTCTAGTTCCTATGTTCAGTCCTGTCTGTTTATTCATTCTGCAAATATGAAATATTGGATTGACAAGGATGATTATCCATCCCTGTTTTGAAATCAGATGGTGGAAGTGTGGCTCGGAGACAGACAACCGTACTGCCTTTGTAAGCGATTATATATTAAGTGGAGGTTTACTGAAAGATAAATCACTATTAAAGAAAGAAAACAAAATAGAGAAGTATGACATGAATTCTTTGGCACATGTGTGCCTGAAGTGTCTCAACCCCACAACCCTTCTCTCTGTCGTCTGCCACCTCCAAGATGGCTCAAACCCACCAAGGCAGCTTATGTTTCATTTATACAAATCACAACTAACTGAGAGAGAAAGAAAAACATTTTGTGGCTAATCAGGAACTTCATTAAAAGGTAACCTTTAGATAATTATTGTTTATATGGAGAAGGGGGAATATTTTTGTATTACTGGTTATAGCTCTTAGTATGCGAGCCCTTTTCTTGATTAAATTGAAGGCAATTCCATCTAATATTTAGAAGAGTGGCTAGATACCAGTTTATAATGCTTTCCATCTCCTAGTCTTCATAATGCAGCTGTAAAGTAGTCAGATATTCCAGTTGGTCAAAAAATGGAACATTATGAATGGGTGAATGGGCTTTCCATCACTGCTGCATACATTGTGTTATAATATTTGCTGCTTTTTATGATTATTCTGATTAGGTCAGTGTTACTTTGAAACTGCCTACCTTTAAACAGTCTGTCTCATATTTTCAAAAGTCATTTTTCCAGTCTCCTATTACATACAATAACAGCAACACATTTGATTTTTTCATAAAGAGTTTATAATGTTGTATCTTTGAAGTTGAAGCTGACTTCCTATAGTTTGCTCCTTCTGTTGTTGGATTTTGTAATTTTAATTGATGACTAAATTTTATTATTGGTAATTATTAATTTTTGTAAGATATCTAAAATCATTTTCACTGGGCAGAGAAACTATACATAAATTCATAAATAAATGCCAAGGATTAGTCAACCTTAACAGGAATCCTACTATACCTTGACTACCAAACACAATGAGAGATCATTATTAAGTAAAGCCAAAAAATGATAAAGATGTACATTATAACTTCAGCCTATCAGTGGTATCTTTATATGTCCTAATCTAAAATTATGGTATTCATCATATTAAAAGGCATAAGATGTAGAGCTTGGTATATCATGGAATTATGGAATGAAAGGGGTGGAAGTCATTTTGGAGAACACCTAGACTTTGGCCACAGCAGAAATGTACTGCTATAACATCTCTGGCAGGTACTCATCCAACCTGCTTTTAAACATCTCTGAAGACAAGGTCACCATCCCTCAAGGCACTTCTGTTTCATTGTCGAAAGCTCTTACAGTTAGGACATTTTTCAGTACAAACCAAAATAATTTCCTTGTAAATTAAATCTGCTCTTTCTTATCCTGTTTTCTGCCCTGTCTTCTACATGAAAGCCATAAACTCTTTATAATGCTTATCATGTCTCTCTACTATAGTCTTCTCTTTTTGATACTAAACATAACCAATGATTCCATTTATTCCTCAAAGGTTTTCCCTTCCAGATCCATTATCATCTTGGTCCCTCTAAACCACGGGTGTCAAACTCAGCACCTCACGTGTCGCGATGTATCGTGACTTTTTTTGCATTGCCGGAGCTGGGGTGGATGTGGCCTCCATATGATGCAACTGGCATGATGCAGGCCAGCAGTTTGACACCCCTACTAAACAATTCCAAATTTTGCTGTTATATTGAATCAGCTTTTTTTTTTCAATCTAGGTTCACAGATCACATTTTGTAATGTGTTTAGTTTGGACTCATCCTATTGAATTCAACCATTTCAGTTTATTCCATGACTTATAATTTATATGTAAAGCAGAAATTATGAATGCAGTGAAAAACAGAATTGTTTTTCCCTTTAAATTAGAAATAAAATGAGTACAAAACTATCTTAAGATTTGTGTAGTTTCTCTTTCTATAGTATTGCCTATTTCTTATAAATGCATTCCTAATTTTCCTTCTGAGAAATGTGTTTATGGCTGCTTGATACCCATATCTGGAATTAAAAGAGCCTTTGAAGCAGCTAATAAAAACCAGACAGGAATTTTTAAATAACAAACTCCTGAAGAAAACCAGGAAGCAGAAATAAAAAGAGTTTAGACAAAGTTCTTTAAACCCATAAAATGTGAGTTTTGCTAGATAGGGGTTGCATTCACACATATTTAAGCTGATTATGGAATTCATCCATTTCTGGGTTTGTACAACCTTGTGCAATACATACAAGCAGGATTTCTATGACACAGTAATACCCTTGTCTAAGGGTACCAAGTTTATCATGTGGTGCAAATATGCCCCAACAACATTAATTGAGCTTGTTAAGTGTGCCATGTGAATACAGCTTTCTTGTGATAATGAATTTCTTGATTCAGAAAAGGTTTATTCCCATATCTGTCCTTCATGGCTTCCAAACTGGAAAGGCACATGGAATACCACTAATACCACTAGAGTACAGGCTGTTCATATGTAAAAATATGTTTCTTTGGACAGCTTGTCCAAGAGGATTCTTCAAAGCTGCTACTTGAATTGCCAAGGTATGGCCAGTTCAAAATCATCAAGTACGCAGAGCATACACATCTAACAGGACTGGGGCCAATGAAGTGACTTTTTGTTCACATGGACACATGTTCACATGATTAGAAGAAAAGAGCTTCAAAGCAGCTGTACTGTTCAGAGACACTTCATTTTGACACTCTACTCCGTGCCCAAGTGATTTGCACAACTTGCTGCTTCTTATATATTTTTCATTTTTCTATCCTACTGCAATCCAAAGTCTCTGGAAGGCTATACAAAAGGAAACTTCCAGACAGCCTTATGGGTAGTGTTATAGTAGTACAACTTTGTAAGGGCTGTCTAATTTTTGGCCAATTCTCTACATCTCAGCTGAGATTCACAATAATCTTTTCCCAGAGCTGGTCTAAGGTTTAAGGTTCAAACATCCTTAAAATAAACAAAAAAACCCCAAAAGATAATAAAAACTGTTTACCTGCACATCTGAATATCAAATAAATTTGATCAGTTATCAGAAAAAATAATAAATAAAAATAAAACAATACAAACCCACACAGAACATAATTGACCTATCTTTCCTTCTTCTAGAAATCCCAGAAACATGAATTAACTTACTTTTAAAGATGATAAGGCATCAACCAGGTATTCTATATGCCCTATCCCCACCACACCTTCCCCTCCTGCTGATATTGCAGCTTTAACATGGAATGAACAAATATTGGGGCATGTATGCTCTTGCAGGAGAAGAGTAAGCTGAGCTGGAAGGCGGGGTTAAAAGTGGTACTAGTTTGGAGTTGTTATGTTGCTACAAGAGATCTAAGTCTAGCCCCCCCCCTCCATGAATTCCATTGACCCTTATCTAGTGCCAATTTAGCTTTGACTATTAGTTGACAAGATTCTTGTATTAGAGGTAGCAATAATAAACTCTTCTATGCTGGGAATTCAACAAATGGTCCTGGTTATTTGTGCCTGACAACTCCCTGGTTTAAATGTTCTTTTAGAAGTCAAATTTGAAAGAGCAACATAAAAGCTGAGGACTATCTGTAACAGCCTAGTCCCAATGCCTGGGGGAAGGGACAGGTCTTCATGCCCTTCTGAACGCTCAGAAAGGTTAAAATTGTATGTATCTCTAGGGAGAGGCTAGTAGGTAAGCAAGTGTCCAGCCTTCTGGAACTAAGCCAATCTAACAAAGTCTTTTCCTGTATAGGAATAATGAGAATCCAAAAATACTGCGTAGAAGGAAAATCAGCTCAGAAATATAGAAACCTACAAGCTACTCTTATAGAACCCATTATGAGTAAATCTGCTCATTTTCAAACATAAAGAATTGGATGTTTCCCATAAGGAAGGATGGTGGACAAGCAGCTTCAATAGATTGGTACAATTTAGTCAAAATGTATATGAGTAATAAATATAAAGATGTCAGCTAGGAGTTTCAGCATACATATGAACACAAAATTCCATAGTGATTTTGCAATTTATAAACAAGGCAGCAGTTTGTAATAAGCAGCAATTATAGACCAAAATAATATTTTATATATAAAAATTTTATACAAATTCAACAATGACACAGCAGCAAATATTTACTAAATCTTTCTGCCAGTCACTTTCCTTATATGTCAAAGAAAAAGAAGTACAATGTCATGAAAGTGCATTTAAGAGCTTCAGTTGTTAGGAAATAAATTGCTGATCTATTACACCCTGGTTTTCTATTTGACAACATAGTTTGAAATGCTGTCTTTTTTTTTACATCTTAACTACATTTAAATAACTTTTTAAGCCAGGAAGGATGCAAATAACCAGATGTATGCCTAGAAGGGTTCAGAACATATGCAGAATAGCACAATTATGTCACAACAGTACTCATATGGGACTCCATTTAAAGTAGAACATGACAAATTCAACACCCCCCACCCAAAGGAAAAGAAACCCAATAAATTGGATGTTAGGTGTTCTTCAATAAAAGCAAGCAATAAACAGTGAGTTAGTCCATTGGCCCGATTAGAAGAACATCAACATTTCTTCTCTGAAATGCTTCTTCCAGTCACACTACCTGAGTATAAACACTGATATATAATTCAAGGAAGGTAGAGGGGATCTGATAGCACTGTCACTGTTTTCCAATATACATACAGCTTTTGTCACAGGGCCAAGAAAAATTACTATGTAGATTTTCACCAGAGCTGAGTGGACTGATAAGAGCCACCCATTAAGGATGCCAACTGGACTGTGTCTTATCTTATCTCTCAGTGCATCCCATCCCATCAGAGAGCTGGCAATGGCAGTGAACAGCAAGCACCAAGAAGGCAGTAGATGTTGTGTGCCATCTATGATACAATCTTTTACTGAAGACAACTGAAGTGGTTGTTGTGGTGCATCCGATGGGATGCCATCATTTCTGTTGTACCAACTACTGTGGAGTATATAGTTAAATGTGATAGCCAATCCCCAAGGTGCATAGCACATTTCTTGTTAAACTGCCTTCTCCAAATTTGTAAACAATTTGGAGAAGGCAGTTTAACAAGAAATGTACCACTTAAAATGAAAAGAATGATGGCTCCTCTGAAGGGAGGAGGGAAAGCAGACATCAATCTAATTTCGCCCTACGCATGTCTTACACATTGGGAAAAGTGGTGTCCTTAACGGAGGCAGACAGGCATGATCGTGAGGCTAATGAAGTAGTTACAATGTGCAATTTACCCTACTGGAATGAGAGTCGTTTGTTGTAATGCAGAACTTACAAAAGAGAAGCTGAAGTCCAGGTTCAGTCTGGCATTGTAGGCCTTTAAAAGAAGCAGGTAGCTGATCATGGTAAAGACCTCCTCTTGACATTTTGAGAAGCCATTGCTTCCACTCAAACAAAAGAACACGGAGTTGGGAGAAATATTCTGCAGAGCTGCTTTTGCAAATATGACCAGTCCTGACTAAATACATCATCTTAGTCCACAGTCAAATAGAAGACATTAAAGGGGGTTAAAAGCAACTGAAATGCAACATTAGTTGTCAATAAGAATAGAATGATTTACCTGAGGCTGTCAAATGAGCTGGCCAAGCCTACATTCTTGGGTAAAGGGTATAATCTATATTCTTGAGGAAAAGGCTCTAGTCTCCTGTCATGGAAGGACCAGAAACTCACCATTAGAGAAGGGTATGATTATCTCTCTGTGCTGGAGAGCAAGGCTGATTTTCTCTCCCAGGGACTGCCAGAGAATAATGCAAGAACCCCTGTGGTGAGCAAAACTGGGGATACTCAATAATATATATTTATTTCGGTTTTCCTTTATTTAGATTTATAGAGCCGCCTGCTTCCCAAGGCAACTTTAGGTGGTAAACATAATTTAAAAACCAATATAAATAACACAACTGATAAAAACACATAATAAAAAGCAAAAAATGAATGCTGAAGACAATTCCTCAACAACATTTATAAAATCTCACAGGCTTCACTACCTTCCTAATCCCCATGCCTGCGAAAATAGCCAGATCTTAAGCATTTTCCAGCATTACTGCTGGAAAGCCAGCAGTAATATCAGATGGTAGGGCAGTGGTGACGAACCTATGGCACGCGTGCCAGAGGTGGCACTCAGAACTCTCTCTGTGGGCACACGTGCCATGCCCCAGAGATGGCAACCATCCCTCTTCAACCAGCTGCCCGCTAACTTGCTGAGGTCCCATGTGGCCGGATGCATCCCAGCACCTATGCACTTGCTGGCCTCTCTGTGTGGGGGCCGATGGTGTCAGGCAGCAGCCGCCCGGCCCCTGCCTCGCAATAATGGCACCCCCACCCTGCCTCGCCTTGCCTTGCCTCACCCCGCAGGACGAGCCTCCTGCCCACCGCCCCACCTGCCAGAGACCCCTGGATCTCCCCCAACCCTGCTCGGCCCCCACAGGCATTCCCACAAGCAACATCGAGGTGATCACACCCATCTTGGCCACACCCACCCAGTCTGCCATGACCAACACAGCCATGCCCACCCAGTGGGCCACGGCCACCTGGCACCCGGTGATAAATAAGTGGGTTTTAGGTTGCAGTTTGGGCACTCAGTCTCTAAAAGGTTTGCCATCACTGTGGTAGGGTATTCCAAAGAGCAGCACCATGGCACAAGAGACATACTTTGCAGGTGACAGTAATCGGTATTCTTTAATTGGTGGGATTCAGAGAGTAAGAGTAATTGAATATCCTGCTCCCATCCCATGAAGGACTTTGTAGTTAGCACCAGGACTGTGTATTGCGCTCAGATGCTTCTTGGGAGTCCAGGTAACTCATGAAGTAAGGGCACCCCCATAATTGCCTGTGCCACTGTAGTCTGGACCAATTGCAGCTTCTGGATATTCTTTAAGTGGAATCCCATGTAGAGCACATTGCACTAATCCATTTGGGAGGAAACCAAAAGCAGTCCCAGTCCAGTTAAGGATGCAATTGGCATATTACAGGTAATTTTACAAAAACCTACTCCTCAAATAGGAACTGTAAGTCCAGAAGGATTCCCAAACTGTACCTTAATTCTCTTTGGGGAAATGTACTGCACCCAGAATTAATGATGGGAAAATCACTACAGCAGGAAGTCCTAAAAGCCAAAGCCCTCAGATTAGTTGAGCTGAACCTGTTGTTCCCCATCCAGTCCCCCCATAGCTTCCTGACATCAGGACAGAACTTCAATGGCATTCTTGATGTACAACTAAGTATTATCCACATATTTCTGATATCTCAACGCATGCTGTAAAATAAGCATGCTGTAAAATAAGCATCTTCATGTGGATGTTAAATAGGAGGTGGTGTACATCAAGCCTTGAGACAACCACAAAGCATGGACTAGACCTTTCCACTCCAATTATTACTCCAATTATTACTTCAATCAACACCAACTGGAATGGATCCCAAGGAATGAGAACCAGTGCAAAAGCATACCTCTCACTCCCAAGTTCTAGAAGGATTCTACGATCATTTGATATTACTGCAAATCACCAAGAAGTCAAACAGAGCAAGGATGGAGCATGCCTTCATCCCATTCCATCTGAGGTCATACATAGCATCTCATATACATTACATTGGCCACTCATTTTGCAGAAATTAAAGCAGTTGGAGGACTTGGCATCAACTGCCAGAAGAGCAGAAAACACTTGTCTAGAAGGATCAATAACCTGACTCTGTAAAAAGAAGGAATGCATAACTTGAGACCTAGTCTCATTAAGTGATCCTCCAGCCGTTGGAGTATTTGACAGGTTGGCACCAAACAGTAATTTTAATGTCAAAGAAAAGGAAATTATTAAACATCTGGGGGCACATATTTATATTATTTAATGAATGCAATATAATTTAAATTCAGCCTCTGTCCATATTTAGATACAGGCACTGACACAGCATACAAAGAATGAAGTCTAGCCCTTGTCTGAAAATATGGTGCACTTCTGGAATAAGACAACTATCTTCATAAATGTATAAATAGGTCAGGTTTCTAGACATCAGCATTCTGCCTTATAGCACCTAGGATTTTGTCTGTATCCTCCATAGCCACAATTTAGACAACTATAGTTAGCAGTCTTTGGCACACTGTATATGAAAACAGAAGCAGCCGGGGAACAGGGAAATTGTAGGGAAATAAAAGATAGATGAGGACTGTGTGGTCTAATTCTCCCCCCCCCCGCTCCCCCCCAGGACATAAGCTGCTGCTGATGAGATTTTTCCATACAGAAATAATACAAGTGAAACTATGAAGAACAGCGTTGATCACCCTATACTGCAACACATCGATCCAGATAACTGGGCAATGCCACAGGGTGGGGGTGGTGTTACAGGAAAGGGAAAGCTAGAATCATTGCTTTGTTTTGTTTTGTAAGGAAGACACAAAGTAATGTAGGGCTCTTGGCCAAATTAAAAAATAAATCGACACTCGCGTAAGCCTCCTCAGCGCACTGTGCCACCATGTGACCTGTTCTTTTGGAATTTCTGTGTGTGACTGGCCAGTGAAATGACTCTGTGACCTGTAATAACACCACTCCAAAATTAGATTGCAGCTTCACTTGGCCTTTCTCCACCCCACCAGGCAGAACACAAGCTTCAAGGGTTTTCTTTCCATTTAGGGGTTCTTTTTTATTTTTTGGGATGCTCATAATACACTTCTTTCACATTGCCAGATCCAACCCAATTATGTTGTGAGAGGTTTCTAAACTCTCTCCTTTGAGGAAAAAAAGCCACAATGGCTGCCCACAGAAATCTTGTTTTGCTAAAGTCCAGGGGGCATCCAATAACACTCACATACACAAACCAATTGGTCTAAGTACCATTAAATACACACTTTCACATGCCCCTTTTCTTTCTTAGTTAGATCTGTAATCTCTGATGTCGCAACCAATTTAGAAGAAAGCCTTTTAGACTGGCTTGTCCTTGTGACATCATGACACTTCTTTCCACCTTCTCCTGGAGATGCTCTCCTCCCAAACCTTTAAAACAAACTAAGTAACAAGCTAAATTCCAACTAGATAAACCTGAAAGATGGTTAAAACAACAGCAATTAGAAAAGTGTGAGACAATTGCTTACAATGTGGAGGGGATGAGGAAAAAGTCACTTATAGTTTGGTAAGGAAGACTATATCATTTGAGGAGTCACAACAGAAGGAAATTGAGCTCCTTCTATGGAACAAATCTCACCATCACATTCAATTCTTATTCTCTGTTCATACAAGACAGGCCTGAATACTTCCCAGCCTGGAAAGCTGGTGTACATCAATCCTAGTGCTTTCTTTCACTAACATAACTTTCAAATAGGGCCATATATATGGGAAAACTATGATACAAAAAGATATGTGGTGCTGGGCAAACTATCTCCCAAGAAACTAATTTTCATAGCTAGTGTGTCCATCAAGATGTCATTTCTTACCAGAACAGAAAGTGGAAGCAACAGATTCTGGGTGGCATGCAATGTTAGGTTATGCATAGTAGAGAAATTCTGAACAGAATTCCAGGAATAGGGTAAAAGTCCCAAATCAATTTTACCCAGAGAAAGTAATTGAGTAGTAACCATTGTCTGCCACCACAAACCATAGAAGATTATGTCTTCTGGGACTGCCATCCTTCTCTTCACATTATGAGAATGCTACCACATTCTATCATCAAAACTTCAGAAAAAAGCAAATATGCAAAAGACTCCTTCTAGTTGACTTCTGGTGAATCCATGTACAAGGTCCATACAGTCTTCTCTGCAACAATAAACCAGTGGCTTTCCACTGCATTCCAATCCAGCTTTCAGTTCTGGGATTTCTTGGTCAACTTCTGTATAAGTTCTAACCAGGACTGCTCCAATGAGAATAAAATAGAATAATAGAAATATAGAAATAGCAATAGAATTCTTCATTGGCCAAGTGTGATTGGATATACAAGGAAGCTCTCAGTGTACACACATAAAACAAAGTGATAGGTCATAGATAATAAATCATATTTACAATCATTAATCATAAGATACAAGATTTTTAAGATATCCACGTTTGGGCTGTTGGTTTTATCTCTGAGCTTGGCAATTTGGCTGTAAACGTTTCGTCTCCATTCGGGAGGACATCTTCAACGTGCTTTGAATTGTGCTTGTCTGTCAGAGGACTGGCCTTAAATTGGTGTGGTTGTTATTTGTCCGGATGTTGCTGAGTCATGGTCTGGTTTTGGGCTGTTTGGTTGGCTGGTTGTTGTTGCTGGACCACATAGTCTTTGGTGTTTAAATATCGTCTGTGTGATGCAAATGGTGTTTGTTTGTTTGGTTGCCTCTGAGTCATGGTCTGGTTTCGGGTTGTTTGGCTGGCTGGCTGTTGTTGTTGAGACGTGGTCCGGTTTCTTGTAGGGGCTTGTGATTTTTGTTGCTGTGTGGTGGGGTGCCTGTTTGTTCCATTTTAAATCATGCCTTCGGGATTGCGGTTGAAGTAGTTCTTTCGTTCTCAGTGGTTGGTAGATTGGGTCCATGTCAATGTGTTTGTTTATTGACTTATTGGTGGAGAACTAGGCTTCAAGGAATTCTCTTTCTCCCCTTGATTTTGTTTGGGTTACAACTGTGGTCCCAGTTAGATCAAACTTGTGTCCTTCTGAGTCTTTGTGGATGGAGATGAGGGATAGTGGATCATGTCTTTTGATAGCCACGAAGTGTTTGTGCAGTCTAGTAGGTAGCTTTTTTCCTGTTTGGCGCACATAGTTCTTTTCACAGTAGCTGCACTGTATTCGATATATGATGCCTGATCTTTGGTTTGTTTCTGTCTGCTCCTTAGGTTTTGACAGGGTCCGTCTGAGAGTTGAGGCTGGTTTGTGGGCTACTCTGTTGGCATAGTAGTCTTGCTGTCATCTCTGAAATATTCTATAGGTAGGGAATTGTGATTTGTCTGGTCATTGTTGTTTCTGTTGTAGTTGTTGCGTTGCTTTGGGTGTTTGTATTGTTTGTGTGTAGCGATCTCTGGATGAAATTTCATGGGTATCCATTTCTCTTGAAGACTTTGTATAAGTGTTTTTGTTTTGCTGATCTGGCTTCTGTGGTGTTGCAATGGGATTCTGCTCTCATGAACAGTGTTCTGATGCAGCTTTGTTTGAGACATTTGAGGTGATTGCTGTGGAAGTTGAGGATTTGATTTGTATGTGTTGCCTTCCTGTACACCACGCTGGCTGAGGAATTATGGGAGTTGAAGTCCACAAGTCACAAAAGGGCCAAGTTTGAAGACCCCTGCTATATATAGATATTAGAAGTTGGCCATTGATGGTTCTGGTTACAAGGATGTCCAGAAATGGCAGTTCGTTGTTATTCTCGGTTTCTATTGTAAATCAGATGTCTGCAAAGATGTTGTTGATTCATTGGTAGGTTTGGTTGACCTGGTTGTGCTCAATTATCATGAAGGTGTCGTCCATGTAACATACCCATAACTTGGGGTTTATTTGATGACTCAGCAACATCGGATCCGAGAAGGTCTTGACTCTGACTGGGTGGCCCCGGGGGAGGAGTCAGGAGTAAGTCTTGAGACGGTTATATGGGAGGAGTTTGACTCTGTGGCTCCTGAGGACGTGGACAGGATTCTCGGGAGGCTGAATGCAACCACATGTTTACTGGATCCGTGCCCCTCCTGGCTGGTACTGGCTGCCCGGGAGGGTACA
>NW_015387965.1:178309-200851 GCF_001527695.2 Protobothrops mucrosquamatus | reverse complement strand
GGGCTCCCCTTGAGGAGCACTCGGAGGCTCCAGTTAGTCCAGAATGTGGCCGCGCGGGCGGTGATGGGAGTGACTCGTCGCTCCCATGTAACGCCGCTGCTGCGCGAGCTGCACTGGCTGCCTGTGGCCTTCCGAGTGCGCTTCAAGGTGTTGATTATCACCTTTAAAGCGCGCCATGGCATCGGACCTGGTTACCTCCAAGACCGCCTTCTGCCGCAGATTACCCCCCACCGGCCGATACGCTCTCACAGAGAGGGCCTCCTCAGGGTGCCGCCAACCAGACAGTGCCGGTTGGCGACCCCCAGGGGGAGAGCCTTCTCTGTCGGAGTGCCCACCCTCTGGAACGAGCTGCCCCCAGAGATCCGGGTGATTCCGGATCTCCCCTCCTTCCGCCACGCCCTCAAGACCTGGCTGTTTCAGCAGGCAGGACTGGCCTAGGGGAAATTTTAAATTGGTTTTAATTGAATTTTAGTAGTGCGGCCGATTCGAATATCTATTTTTAATTTATCTTAGATTTGTATTTTGTATAATTGTTTTAACTGGCTGTAAGCCGCCCTGAGTCCTCCGGGAGAAGGGCGGGGTATAAATGAAATAAATCTTAAATCTTAAATCTTAAATCTGGACAAATAACACCCACACCAATTTAAGGCCAGTGCTCTGACAGACGAGCACAATTCAAAGCGCACTGAAGATGTTCCCCCAAATGGAGACGAAACATTTGCAGCCAAATCGCCAAGCTCAGAGATCAAACCAACAGCTCAACTTCCAACCCGAGCTACTAATATTCAAACACATTTCATATCCAAGTTTAGCTAGAAGCTGCCCTCTTCTTGGGAAACAAATGACAAGTGTTAAAGATAGCCAAGGCAAGGACAGTCCCCAATTTGCTCTCATCCAGAAAAATGGGCAGAAATTATTCCACCATTTCAATTTGGCAGCTATTAAGCAATGTGAGCATTAAGGATATACCTGCTAAGAGATGCTGTAGAACAGAGGTCCCCAATCTTTTGGGCACCAGGGACCGGTTCCGTGGAGAGAGTTTTTTCCACGGATCGGAGGGTGTGTGGTTTTGTGTGCTGCCTGAATCTCATGGATGGGGCTTTGCTTTTTTATGCAGACCATTTCCTGGCATGCCGCAGCCCGGTACTAGTCCATGGACCAGGGGTTGGGGACCCCTGCTGTAGGATATACATAGAATATAAGCTCATTTTGCATTTTTACAAAGGCAGAGACCAGCCGTCCCCAACCTGGTGTCCCCTCCTGATGTGTTAGACCACCATGCTCAGTCAGCATAAGTGAACTACATGGAGACTCAAATCAGACTATTTTAAAGAGTTAAACATTCTAAACCCTTTGCAACAATGTTAGTTTTGCTTTCTCCTGTTCAAAAACTAAACTTTCAGTCCTCCAGATATCTTCTTTGTAGTTACCTGTTTCTAAAGAAAACTTCAAATTCAATGAAGGACTACATAAGGGGGGCTCTTATGTGTTGACAAACCAACATCTGATATGTTTTTTTTTTAATGGTAAAGAACTGGAGAAGAGTAAAATAATTGTGAACATTAAAATCTGGATTTTATCCCCTGTATCATGAGGAGAGGGGGTTGAAAAAAATCTGTCAAAAGAGGCCCAGGAAGACCATATTAAGCGACAAACACCGAAGCAGAGAGCTCTGCCAAAAAATGTAGAGTAAATGAAGTGTGGAGAAAGTTTCAAATACAAATTCCAAGCTAATGACACGGATGCTGGAAAAGTAATGATGACTCAAAAGGCCATAAAATGTGCCTGAGTTCACTGCCATATGACGTAAAGCCATGATGACTTCCACATTAGCAGAGAGAAAAAAGGAAGGAGGAGGGAAGATCAGGATGAAATTGCTGCTTGCTTCAGCCAAAGCAGAAAGAAACTCTGCCAACTGGAATGCTATTGGCTCCAAAAACCATGGCCAAGTGGAAATTTTAGAAAGGGGAAAAGAGAAACAGACAGCTAACTTCTTGGAAGGGACATTCACAAAGAATATCCCAAATTCCATCCAGTCTCCTTTCCCAGCTGTATTTCCATCCCAAGTATGTTGAAGAGCCAACTTTTTTTTTATTATTAAAAAATGGAGAGCCTGCAGGCCTAGGCAGGCAATCAGGCATTTCAGTTCACTTGAATCTTGTTATGGCTATGCTCAGACTTCTGGGGACTAATACAAGAATTAAATCAATGTAGAGGTCCAAACAATGTTTTAGGCCAGGGAAGGAACTTTCTCAGTAAAATCAAAAAATGTGCAGAATAAATAATATCATTCAAAATTTCCCCCCAAGAAGAGAGAGCACTACATTGTTTTATTGGTAATAGCTACATATGACATCTTTGAACTGTCTTCTTTCTGGTACCCTCTAGAAAGGTTGGCTGTAACTTCCTTCACTTTGGCTTTGAAGTCATGTTGGTTGAGTACTGTCCGATGGGAACAGTACCCCAATGTATCCTAGTGAACCTGAAATGCTGAAATTTTTGGGGGGACGGGGTTGGGAAACTGCAAGACATTAACCTGTCTGGTTTAGGCCAAAATCCTACTGTAGCTTGCCCTCTGGCAAAGCACAACATCTTAAAAAAAATAATGCTGAATTGGACTTCCAGGGATGTAATGGCAGACTGAAGATGACTCTGTGAGAGCCAAGCCAATAGTCACAGCAAAAACAGGAGCCAAGGAGGCTGGAGCGAAAAGAGGAAAAAAGAGGAAAAGGGGAGTTTCAGCTCCCCTTCTCTCACCCGTAAGTTTGTTCCATATAGAAGGTCCCCATGAAGAGATTGTAAAATAGTGATCTCCAGCAGGTGTGAACACTCTGGGTGCCAGGGGAAATTCATCCTGCCTAAGATGCAGTTCAGCATCTCTATTTGGACACTGGGTTTGCCCATTTCCTTTTTTAACCACTTAAGGATGTTCCTCAAGCTATTTTCCAAGGCGCCTGAAGGCAGGACAAGAAACAACGGATGAAAACTAATCAAGGAGAGAAGCAACCTAGAACTAAGGAGAAACTTCCTGACAGTTAGAACAATTCACCAGTGGAACAACCTGCCTCCAGAAGCTGTGAATGCTCCAACACTGGAAGTTTTTAAGAAGAGACTGGACAGCCATTTGTCTGAAATGGTATAGGGTTTCCTGCCTGAGCAGGGGGTTGGACTAGATGACCTCCAAGGTCCCTTCCAACTTTATTTATTATTATTATTATTATTATTATTATTATTATTATTATTATTATTATTATTATTATTATGGATGTTAAGAACCTTCTGAAGGGCAATTTTTGTCACACTAGGAGACTTTTCTTCAATCCTACTACTTTTATTAGTAGTATTCCTGTTCAAAGAGACTCAATGGCAAGTGGGAATATATACCTCATTACAACATTATACCTTGGAAAACCAGCACGAATGATTAGCTAATACCAGGATAAGAGGTATATTAATTTTCTACTTTCTCCCTGCTGCTCCATCAATTCAGTTAAATACAGAATTTGAAATTTCAAAAAAGAAGAAAACAAACAGAAATAACATACAGCTTGTTCACAAGCATAATAGTAAAGTCAGGATGCATAGAAAGTGGGGAGAACTTTGTACAGCAAAGAAAATCTCAAAATATGCCCCCCACTCCAGTGGTGAGGGGTATAGTGTTAGAAGACCAGATCACTATAGAGAAAAATCTATGTGGTTGCAAAAAGTGGGTATTGATTTAAAAGCAGGCAATTACTCAACCAACTCCTCTCCCTCCCAATACCATAGCTAGATTCACACTTTTAAAAGAGAGTCTTACAAAGCATCAGAATCTATTAAGAACAAACACATTAATAAGTCAGAACATAAGTGATGCGGACATGTGGACAATCTGAGAAAATAAGCTGTATATAGAATACGCCGGAATTAGCGTAACCTCAATAATATCTACTGGGATTTTCTCTTAAAAATCAATGCTATCAATACATCTTGATAAAATTCTGTTTCCTTAGCAGATTATTGCAGTTATTTTGATGCATAATGGTTTTCTTTTCTGTTGTTTGTGAAGAGCAGAGCACAAACCAGCTGACACCCTAGTACACCTCATGAGTCCCAATTAGTGTAGACAATTATAACAACAAATCTCAAGAGTCTGTTTGATACTTGAATCACTAGTTGTAAGAGATGGTTTTAGGAATCAAAGCAAAGGTACCACATTTTAAATGCAGTGAGGCCAAGTTTAATTATCTGAACCTAAAATAATTTTTCATTGTTAAATCTGAACTTTGACACATAAATGTCTTGAGCAGATTTATAACTTCTAATGGATATCTGAAAAAATTGTAACACTGAAAAGAAAAGAAAAGACCTGCACCAGACACAGAACACCAAAACTGTGGATGAGCAAAGCTATCTTACTTCCAGGGAACTGTGTTAGAGAGAAACCTGAATAACATCCTTAGTAGAAGGCAGGGCTTCAATAATTAGCTTATTGGCTAAATAATATAACAATTGACTAAACAAATAATAGTTGGCTAAAAGGATTACAAATTAATTAAATAAAAATGTTCAGGGCCACTTTGTAAAATTGTGTTAAGGGCAGCTGCCTTATTACAAGTAGTCCTTGACATATAAGGAACGATTGCTGGAATTGGGTATGTCTAGTTTAATGAAGAGAAGGACGAGGGGCGACATGATAGCAGTGTTCCAATATCTCAGGGGCTGCCACAAAGAAGAGGGAGTCAATCTATTCTCCAAAGCGCCTGAAGGCAGGACAAGAAGCAACGGATGGAAACTAATCAAGGAGAGAAGCAACCTAGAACTAAAGAGAAACTTCCTGACAGTTAGAACAATTAACCAGTGGAACAACCTGCCTCCAGAAGCTGTGAATGCTCCAACACTGGAAGTTTTTAAGAAGAGACTGGACAGCCATTTGTCTGAAATGGTATAGGGTTTCCTGCCTGAGCAGGAGGTTGGACTAGATGACCTCCAAGGTCCCTCCCAACTTTATTATTATTATTATTATTATTATTATTATTATTATTATTATTATTATTATTATTATTATTATTATTATTATTATTATTATTATTATTATTATTGCTTATGGCCAAATTGGGACCAGTATTTCCATGACTAAGCAAGGCAGTTGTTAAATGAGACATGCCAGGTTTTTTGACCTTTTCTGACAGGGTTGTTAAGCAAATCACTGTGGTTGTTAAATGAATCACACGGTCATTAAGCGAATCCAGTCTCTCCTATAGACTTTGCTTGTTGGAAGCTGACTGGGAAGGTTGCAAGTGGCAATCACATGGCCTGGGACATTGCAACTCTCCTAAATACATGGTAGTTGCCAAACACCCAAATTCTGGTCATGCGATGGTGGGGATGTTACAACAGTTGTAACTGTCGGGACCAGTTGTCATTTTTTTTTTCAGAACTGCTGTAACTTCAAACGGTTGCTTAATGAATGGTTGCAAGTCAAGGACTAGGAAAGGAAAGGAGTCCCTGCAGATTTTACTCTGCTAGTTGTTGCTGACTAGAGGGACGGTTGCTCCTCTCCATTTTGAGGCCATGAGCCAGCACTGCCAAAGACATTTCCACGGACGTTTGGCCAGCATGATGTAATGGAACAGTGTTTCCTCCCCACCAAAGTGGAAGCTATTTATCTACTCACATTTGCATGCTTTTGAATGGCTAGGTGGGCAGGAGCTAGGAGAAGCCAAGGACTACAGTACCTGTATTTTTAACATGATGATGATTAAAAGAAAAAAAAGAGGGCCTTTTATTCCATCAGTAACCATTAGCTCTCTATTACTTAGTGATGATACCTAAACTCAAAAGTTAAATCTGCTCTTGGCTGAAACCAGTAGGCTCACAATTCTCAAAAGAATACCAGAGACTGGATGTACTCAAATCAATATTAATGTGTTTCTAATTTAGGTAGAAATAGCTGGACATGTATTTATTTATACAACTTGTCTGGCGCTGTACAACTTTCAGTTAAAAAGTTAAGAAAAATGCTTCCATCCAAAAGGGCTAAACTATCACCCTGCTCTAAGGCTTGGGAGAATAACCAGGTCTTCAGTAGCTTCAGGGCATCATCAGGGTGGGAGGGGATCTTTGAGGAAATAACATTCCAGAGGCACAGAGAAGGCACACTTCCTGGATTCCACTAGATAACACTACTTAATGGAGAGACATTACATCATATTATATAGACAGGTGTTCTGTGGAAGTAAGATATATAGTTTAACCTGCAACCATAGCAAAAATGGCCAGAGACAACAGCGCCCAATGAGCCCTGGTGGAGCAGTGATAAGAATGCAATATTGCAGGCTAATTTTGCCGAATGCCAGCAGTTCGGTCCTGACTGGCTCAAGGTTGCTTCAGCCTTCTATCTTTTCGAGGTCAGTAAAATGAGGACCCAGATTGTGGGGGACAATATGCTGACTCTGTAAACCACCTAGAGAGGGCTGTAAAGCACTATGAAGTGGCATAAGTGCTATTGCTACGATGGGAAAGGAGGGGCATGCCCACAGCAACCTCAATTCATCAAAAGGAGCTTGTCAGATGCCAGCTTTTGACTGCTTCATTACCAAGATCATGGATCTACCAAGGTGTGGTAAATAGTTTGTTCGGAACAAGGTGGAACACGTTGCTTTTAAAACTTAACTGAAATGATTAAGGATGAATTTAGTGAGATAAAACTGTACTGTAAAAACTGGAAGTTTATAAAAATTGTAAGCTCAATAAAAAAAAAAACAACCCTTCCCTTCTTTATCAACAAACCAAGCCTACCTCAAGTCACTGGGAAAGAGGAGAAAACTCTCTTCCTTCTAGGAGTAAAGCAATCATGTGTAGGGATACTGGAAAGGAGAGAAGATCCTTCCAAATTCTTCTAACTATCCTACACTAAGGTATCTAATGGGGCAGCATGTATGTAGCTTTATTGCATGTAAAATTGAATGGGACGTGAAAACCATGTGTATGTATGTAAGTGAAAATGAGCTGCAAGGGTATGTATTTGGGATGGGAAATGACTTTTCGTGTATAAGCACAAATGTTTACAGAACTGCAGCCCCAAACAAACTGCCTAAAACACCCAAGTTTTAGGCAGAAGATTATTTATGGCTATAGTTAATATTAATATTAGTAGGAAAACATTGTTTAATATTAGTAATTAATATTAAATATTAATACTAGTATTAAATATTTAAGACTGGTATTTACTTATTAATACTCTAGTTAATACTCTAACATATTGATACTTTAATGTTAGCATTAAAAATCAGAATAACTTCTACACATTAATTTCTGAAATAATTACACATCATTTAATAGAGAACATTGGTATACTAAAAGTCCATCTCTTTTTCCAAGTCTAAAACCCTCTGTTATTTTGCTGAATCAACTGTAGGGTAATTTATTTTCAGAGGACAATACCTTCCTTGCTCTTATATTAATAGGGTCAATAGAAATGAAATTTAGAAAAACTGTTATTAAGAGTTTGCAGCAAGAATTGTATTATGTTTCTTGTTCTTGAGTATCTGACCAGATAGGTTATGTAGAAATTCCTGTTAAAGGCAGTTGTTTTGGGAATTAATTCCCAGGTGATTAAGAAGTGATTTTCCATCAATGAGTATGCAGATATAATTTGTTTTATAGCTACTCTTATTGACATATTCTCTACAAGTGCTGACTATTTCTTTACAACCATTCAGATTTCTGAAGAGAATGGGATTAATGGATAAATAGCTAGGGGGGGAAAGGCATGGAACATTATTTCAATATATGATTGCAATGAGATTACTACATGAAGAGATGAAAAGATTTGACATTACTATGGAGGAATGGCTTGTGAAGTTGGCAGATTTTATTGAGATGGATAAATTGATTTATCTGATTAGAGAAAACATTATTTGCATTTCTCAGTAACTTGAACCTTCTTTTTAGTATAAAATGTTTTAAAAATGAAATTGTGATTTATGGTTTTGATAATTAGATAGGACAGATTATAGGAAGAAAAGTAATATGATGTAACTTTAGAGAAGTTGAAATATTCTCATATTGCTGTGAAAAATATCAGAAGCCACTTTGGATTTTTTTCTTTTCTATTTTTCACCTTTTTTTCTTGCAACTTTTGCCTGCTTTTTGCTTGCCTTTTTCTTTCTTTCTTTTTCTTTCTTTCTTTCTTTCAGTTTGCATTAATGAAAATTAAAACTCAGATTTCTAAAGAGATCACAGCACTTTAGATTTAAAATGGTTATCAGCCACTCCTTCAATTAATATGATGATGGGAAAGTACAAAAGAGATTTCTCTCTTGTATAAGGTAATCTTATTCTGTTTATGGACATTTATTTTGGCTATGAAATAAAAAGTAGCCAAAACCAAGTATTCTCCATTAAATATCTCATTTTTCATCCTTAGGAAATCTCAGGACATAATGAGCTAAAGCAGACATGTCAAACACAAGACCCAGGGCCCGGATGCGGCCCGCGAAGTGGTTTCATGTGGCCTGCGAAGCCATCCTGGAAACAGTGAGGGAACGGCCCCCGCTGTCTTGGCCCTGGCCCAGGCCAGCCGGGAGCCAATGTACAATTTTGTGGTGGCCAATTTTGTGGTATTCAGTCTTAGCTCCACAAGGCCGTCTGGAAACGGCTTGGTGCTGCAGGTGCTCAAGGGCCAGGCTGGGCGTTTGACCTCTGCTGCCCAGGGCTTCGGGGGGGGGCCGCATCACCATCCAGGCCCCCCCCCGCATGGCCTGAGAGGAACAGTGAGGCTCCTCCAATGGACCATGCCTTGGTACTTGTCCTGGTCCCACTCCCTTCTGCCAGAGACCCTCAGATCTGTCCCACTCCTGCCCAGGCCCCCACAGGCACCCTTGACGTGAACGATGTAGAGCTGGCCACGCCCACCCAGTTTGCCACACCCATTCCATCCATGCCCACCCAGTAGGCCGCACTCACCCTGGCCACACCCACCCAGCCCCCCCGAGGGCAACCACAATACTGATGCGTCCCTCAATGAAATTGAGTTTGATACCCCTGAGCTAAAGTATATTAGAAAAGTTTTACTGTTACAAAATATAATAAAAGTGTTTCTGCACACACATAGACTGGCTTTCTCTTTATATTAAGCAAATGAAAATCTGCCTCTCTTATATATACTGACTAACAGCAGAAATGTTACACTAAAGTTCTTTGTGGGTATTATTGGAATAATTATAATTAATGATTATTACACCTGCTTTTTCAGGACAAGCTGCAACACAATCCAGAACGGGTTGATTTTTAAAATCAGGGTTAATATGATAAGAAGACAGAATTTTCTTTCTTCCAATTAAATCAGGTCCAGGGAATCTTTCTTTCTTTCTTTCTTTCTTTCTTTCTTTCTTTCTTTCTTTCTTTCTTTCTTTCTTTCTTTCTTTCTTTCTTTCCTTCCTTCCTTCCTTCCTTCCTTCCTTCCTTCCTTCCTTCCTTCCTTCCTTCCTTCCTTCCTTTCAACAGCACTTTCTTTTTTCTCTCTTTTAATCAGTGTTCTGAAGAATATTGCCTTCTTTTTCTTTCTGGTATGGAAAATGGGATTATGTGAGAAAGTCAGAGCTACAACTGGGGCCGAGAAACAGAGAGGGCACAGAAGTAAAATACAGGGAAAATATTCTCTATGGTGAGAGAGGAAAATCTCTACCTTTTCCCATCTAATCTATCATCAAGTCTTTTTGTTCTGGGAAAAAAGCATACAACCAAGAATAAAATGGCCTGCAATTGAAATAAAAGAACAGAAGCTTGTTGATTGAAGCATATGGAAAGAATATATACTGCTCACAAAAATAAAGGGAACATTTTACCATGGAACTGAAGGGGTTTGCGTTCCCTTTGTTTTTGTGAGCAGTATATTTTCAGGGTGTGTTTGGACACTGGGATTGCAGCAGCTCTCATGATGATGCAGTGGGAAAGCAAGACAATGGGGTGGAGGCCTCTTTCCAGGAAGCTTGAAAAAAACTGCTAAGGAGCCTTACCGAGAGTCAACTCTTCTTCAATCAAATCTGCTGTACAGGTAGTCCTCACTTAACAACCAGTTGTAAGTGACCATTCAAATTTGCAATTGATCCCCAAAAGGCTATTTACAACCCAGTTCCAAACTTCTAACAAGTACATACATATCTATGGTCACATGACAACATTTCGGGTGCTTGGAACTGGTTCACTTTTATGACCAGCTGCAGCATTCCGCTGTCATGTGACTGCAATTATCAGCAAAAAATGCCCATAGGAACACATTGATTCATGTAACGACTGCTGCATTCGCTTAATGACTGCTGCATTCATTTAGCTGCAACATTCATTTAATGGCCATAGTGTTTGCTTAACAACCACTGCAAAAAAAAAATTGTAAAATTTGGTCTGGTCACATGGGTGCCTCAATTTATGATTTAAGCTGGAAATCCCAGTGTCTACTAAGGTCATAAGTCAAGATCTACCTGTATTCCTCAAAAAGCGAGGTCAAACTTTCCCAAAAGTAAAAAACAAGTTTCTTTCCCCAAAGCTATTTATTTTTATGCAACTTAATTTAGTAGCTCTAAATACACCCTCTCCCACTGAGCAATCTTGTTGGCAAAAATGAAAAACGTCATAGTAGTAGAATGTATGAGCAAGTATTCTTAAGAAATATGCCAAAGAAATGAGCTGAGCATTGCAACTCATAATTGTTTTAGAAGAACAACAAAACAAATCAGAAAAGGAGAGAATCTCAATTTGTGTATCTTTATATCTAAAGAAAAGGAGGAGGTGCACTAAATCAGAGGTCCCCAACCTTTTGGGCACCAGGGACCGGTTACGTGGTGAGAGGTTTTTCTGTGGATCAGAGGGGGCATGGTTTTGTGTGCTCCCCGCATCCTGCGGATGGGGCTTTGCTTGTTTATGCAGCTCGGTTGCTGGCATGCCGCAGCCTGGTACCAGTCCACGGACCGGGAGTTGGGGACACCTGCCCTAGATAGAATCTAATTAATATAATTCAGCTGTTGGAAGAATTTGGGAAAACAAAAGCCAGGTGTGTAAATGTAGGATGCATCCACATATTTTATTACTACAAGTAGCACTGTTTTAGAAGATTATTTTCAAAAAGATATGTTAATAAAATGTCTTTTTTGTATTTCTTAAAAGAAGCAGGGTCCAACTCTGATGATTTAAAGATACGTAAATGAAATAATCCCTAGGAATAATAGTCTAAGTAAAGAAGGCCACAGCCCCATTGAAGAGATGGAGAGAAAAAGTACAGACACATGCTAGATATAGCAAACATATGACTCTATTTCTAAAAATACATTTGCGGTCTCACCAGCAGCCAGGAATAAACCAGGGGCAGACCAACTTCTTTGTCACAGGGCCGCTCTGTTTTTATCCTTTCGTACTTAATAGGTGCAGATGAACCTCAGACAGAAGCACTGCTACTTTTAACTTGTATTGCTTTGCAGCACTATAACTTCTAAAACTGATGGTTGTACTTATAGGGTTGCATAGAGCAGGGCTTTTCAACCTTTTCACCCATTGTACCACTTTTAGGATATGGCAATATCCGAGTACCACCAGTCGCCTAGCAAGGTGTCAAAAACATGATGACCAAAAAAAAAAAAAAAGGAAAAAAGTGATGAAGTACAGAGATTACTTGACTTACAACAGTTCGCTTAGTGACTGTTCGAAGTTACAATGGCACTGAAAAAAGTGCCCCCCAAGCCACAGTCGAGCAAGACACCTGCCTGCTCACCCGGCGGTGCTCTTTCTCCTGTCCGAGGTTTTCATTATTGTGAGCATTTCTGTTGAGGATTGGCAGCGGGGGTGGGGTGGGAGGTGTTTGGTTTTTATTCCCCCGCAGACGACCCACCAACGTCGTCCAAAACCAGTGAAGTGTACTGGGACCCTGTGACACTGGCAGTATTTATACTTAGTCAACGGTTCGTAGACTTACATTTAGTGTTCTGGGACCTCTCCGACGTTGTAAGGTCGACTAGCCGTGAAGAAAACCCGAGTCGTGAAGCGCCAGGATCAGCGCCGAGCTCCAGCTGGAGCTTGGTGCAGATCCTGGTGCTTCCGCTGAGCCCTGACAGCCCTGCAGCTCCAGCCATCTCTCGCTCAGGCTTGTCCGGTGCTGCCACTGGTTCAGCTCATTCCCCTCCCCCACTACACTTTTCTGGGATGGTCGCATACCACCTGCCAGGTGCCAATGTACCACAGGTGGTACCCGTACCACTAGTTGAAAAGCCCTGGCATAGAAAATTCATCAGCGTGCTCATTAGAAACACAGCTATGAAGATATTTGTAAACCATCTTCCATGTGAAAAAAGAATATATATTTGATGTAATGTTTAGGTCTCAAAGTCATTATTTCTGGAGGTTCTTGTGTATAACTCAATGTGTTGTTTTGGAGGGTGAATCACTAGTCAATTTCTTTGTTTGTTGTAGGTATGAAGTTATTATATAAACCACTTTACCCGTGAAACAGCAAAATGAGTTTTTTAATATAAATCTGAGTTTCTATTCTGTATTTCATACATTTTTTAAAACAATGGTTCTCAATCTATGATCCATGTGAAAGCAGAAAGGGATTTTCAGTATGGGTGCAAAATTATGATGCCCTTCTTTAAATGGACAAAACCATCCAAGGGTTAGATAATTCATGAGCTTCAACCATCTTATAAAATTTGATCCACCTGAAATAACTTTATACTGGTATGTTAATATTAAATATTGTGATTTAATTCTGGGGTGGGACGCACATGCCACAGTATCAGTAGACACCATCTTGCTGATCCTTATCTTCCATGGTGGTACTCAAAAGCTTTCAATTATATACTTTAAGGGAAAGATTAGGAACTGCTGTTCCACTATAAGGCATATTTTACTTGTTTTCAACTAAGAAGGTTCTGTGAACCTAAAACTGTAGGGAAAGCTAAGATATAATAAATATTACACTACTATTAATTTATATTATTAATGAAATTTCTCCTTAGTTTTAAGTTGGATCTCTTCTCCTTAATGAACTTCCATCAATTGCTTCTTGTCTTGCCCTCAGGTGCTTTGAAGAGAACCCCTCTTCTCTGTGACAGCCCCTCAAGAACTGGAACACAGCTATCATGTCCACCCCAATCCCTCCCCAAAAAAGACAAAGCCAAAGGATTAAATCAAGATGCTCTGGGGGAGGTGGCAGAATCCTTCAGGAGCTTTTAATGAAAAAAGTGGCTTCAACAGGAAATGGTGTGTATAGGACAAGTTTCCGAAACACTTGGCACTCCTTTTCAACTCCCACAATGGGCATATTCTGGGGAATTCTGCAATCGGTTCACACATCTAGAGTGTGGCCAGACTGAGAAAGGTTAGTATAGATCAGTGATGGCAAACCTTTTAGAGACCCAGTGCCCAAAGTGCAACCCAAAACCCACTTATTTATCACCGGGTGCTGGGTGGGCATGGCCGCAGTGGTCATGGCAGACTAGGTGGGCGGGGTCAGGGCAGCGGGGGCCAGTCCCTCGCCATCTCCAGGGCATTGCACGTGTGCTCACAGAGAGGGCTCTGAGTGCCGCCTCTGGCACGCGTGCCATAGGTTCGCCATCACTGGTATAGATGATTAATGCTCATCAGGCACTGATTAAAAGTGTTCCACAATGTTAAGTAGGTAATTCAGCCATCTGAACATCCTCCAATTGCAGTCCAGAGCACTTCCCTAAGTTATAGCTTGTGACAAAATAATACTTGTATCTCTTGACTAGTTTACAGTAAGAAAAACTAAGAGATTAACAGGGTGTGGGTATGTTCCTAAAATCCACCAGAAGAAAAAAAAACAAAACAGCTGAATACAAGCCTGCTTGCTCTCTTTTCTTTTTTCCTTGCATAGTCTAAAAATAAGATCATTCTGACAGCAAGTTATTTTTTTTTTTACAAAAATAAGTCAACAAGATCATAGCCCAACTTAAAGATGTAAAAAGGACAGAGAAATTTCTACATTTATAAAGAGCTAAAAATGTTTCTAAAGCTCCCTTGTTGAGAAAGAATATAATTAGGAGTATTTTTAAAAATTACGATCCTTTTCTCCACCCCAATTCATGGCAGTGCTCGCGACCACTTATTCGCTTCCACCTCAGTCCATTGGAATGTGCTGGCACACCACAAGCAAGCTTAAAGAATGCAGAGTTTCCGTAGGGTAGCACTTCAGAGGATCCCAAATGACAGCGGTTAGCTGCATTCTTTTGCTTCGAGATCACTGACCCCCATTTAGGAAAGTACAACAGTGGAAACCAGGGACGTAGGGAAAGGAAAGAAAAGGAAGAATACAAGACATTTGCATTTGAAAGCACTGGAAATATCCTACAGGAACGTAAGAGCAGGTGTAGCTGAATAGGAAGAAATGAACAAGGATTAGAGAAATGAATTCTTTTCCAAAGAGAATCGCACAGACCAAACTTCATTAGCCATTCCAGACCACTGATATCTAGCCAAATTTATTCCTTAGAAGTAACAATTCCAACAACCATAAATCTAAACTTTTTTCTTCCTTTATATACAGCTTTTTAAAAACTTTACAGGTTTTGGACATCCCCATGGTTTCATTTAATTGTTAGCAAACATCAAAAGGAAGGAAAAATAATGTCTTGTATATATTGTATTTTTTTTCTTCATGGATCTCAACAATGTATGAGGAATTTGTAGATAGCCACATTCAGTCATTAACCAGACCCAGAACTGCTTAGTTACAAGAACGTGACTGGATCAAATGTCCTTGAATCCTAAGATTATTATGTGGTCCTATTTAGTTTTCAAATTGTATAATTTCCATTACAGTTCAATTTTAAGTCAACCTCATTTGCTTCATCTTTACAATAGGGTTTTCAAAACCAAAAATGATGATTTGTCTCTAGATATATATGAACTCCATGAGAGAAGAACAACCTGAACCAGGTAGAAGTTCCATTTACCCAACTGAAATTGTTCTTATCCTATTGTTCAAGTCTAAGAAATCACCTTAAGTCTTCCAAATGTTGTTGTACAGTAACTCTTAGAAGCTCTAGGTAGAGAAATGGTAAGTTGTTGTTCGGCAGCAACATTTAGAAAACTACACATACACTTAGACATCCCAACATGAATTACAATATTGATCAAGGTTTCCTACCATTCTATCCAAGCCACACAACTTTCACAAACAAAAAGCAAAAAAACCTCTGGTCACTTTCATATTCACTTATTGTAAAGATTCAGTAATTCAAATTACATTTGTCACTTCATCTATAGTCATGGTTCAGAGGAACAAGTACAGGATGATGCTGTGAACTGCTCAACTGCCTCCTTACAGAATGATGTGCCACTCTGAATTATATTTGGAAATAATGTCAAGAGTTAGATGTAAGAGGTTGTAGCCAGGCCAGTTAGCTTTTATAGGTACAAAAATCCTTCAACTGTCAAAGCAGAAAATTAAAACTTGGAATTTTCTACAGTTGAGGCAGCTCCTTCACTGCTTGGAACTGCTAGGCTGAAGCTGCTATTGAGTTATTCTAAGCGAATGATGTAAGAATTTAATCCTTTATTCTGACCTATTTTTGGTTTTATTTTTAATGGGCCAATATAGTCAGACAGCCTTTCCCAATCAAATGCCATTGAGATGTATCAGCTATAACTTTTTAGATCCCGAGCCAGCATAAGAGTTAATGAAAATTGTAGTCTAATACTTCTGGAGGACAGAGTTGAGTATGAAAAATTCTGAAGGTAGAATTTCCTTGTACAAACTCTGTTCAAATAAAATAGGCACTGTTCTTCCTTCTTTTAGAGCAGGTTACTCAGGAAAGTTTCTCTCAAGCAATTAGAAATAAAACAAAATGTCCAACTTCAAGGAAGAACGGTGGTCACCCATGGGACACTTGAATCTAAAATTGAAAGAAACAGTGCCTATCAAATACTTATAAATATCCTTCTAGTAATGCGAACATGACACCTGCTTCACTTACAACTAACCAGTGCTACTAAAAGAACACAGATTTAAGTCCTTTTCTTTTTACAAATGACTGCCAAAATGTTTAAAAGGCTTGTGATCTAGCCAATCTGAGTAAATGTCTTTGTCATACTGACCAGAAAACAACTCAAGAGTTTAATTCAGAAGCTGCTATCCTCAAGAGATACAAACGAGATACTAGTTCATGGAAAGAATAAGTTTCTTGGCAAATTTATTTCAAATATTACAATTGGACTCCCCAAAGCTAGATGGTCGGGGGTGGGAAGGTATCAGACTCTAAAATGGGATTGGAAAGTATCCCAATAAACAGCATCTAAAGCAGTATTTCACAATTTCTGTGACTTTAAAATGTATGGAGCCACTGGTGATGTTACTTAGTTGAGTAATGAAACATCTGCAAGCAAACAACCAAGTTCAGAGAACACCAAGGACTCCACATCTCATCCCCAATTATGTATATTCTCTTCTATTGGATTCTTTACTTAGGATTTATATAGGCAATTCAAATTCGGAATAACAGAATAACAGAGTTGGAAGAGACTTAGAGGCTTTCTAGTCCAACCTCCTGCTCAAGCAGGAGACCCTATACCAGGGGTGTCAAACTGCCGGCCCACGGGCCGGATGCGTCATCGGGAAACCACGCCCACCCCATTGCCGGCAATGGCAAAAAAAGCTCCAATACGTTGCGCGATGTCATGTGATGTCACGAGTTTGACATGTCTGCCCTATACCATTTTAGACAAATGGCTGACCAGTCTCTTTTTTTTTGATCCTCCAGTGATGAAGTATCCACAACTTCTGAAGGCAAGCCGTTCCACTAGTTTATTGTTCTAATTGTCAGGAAATTTCTCCTTAATTCTAGGTTGCTTCTCTCCTTCATTAGTTTTCATCCATTGCTTCTTGTTTTGTCTTGCCTTCTGTACTTTGGAAAATAGGTTGACCTCTCTACTTTGTGGCAGCCCCTTAAATATTGAAACCCAAACAGAGGTCAGATTCCCCTGACCTTTGTTTGGGATTTCAGCTTTGCATTCAATCAGGAAATCTTCCATGGAGCTGAAGAAGCTTCTTGGATGAGAAACGAAACGTCTTCAAAGAAAAACAAGAAAGTCCAGTTGCCTTGTGAAAAAGCACCTTTGGGATAACTATGACCTGGATGACTGGGAATCTCCATAGACATACGGGTATCTGACTTGCTGTCTAGAGTAATGGCTATGAAGTTTCATTGATTCCACATACCTTGTAATTGTCACTAAAACTTGTTGACTTAAGGAGGAAAACACAACTTTAACACCACTACTGTACAATTAAGGCTGTATTAAGTCAGTCTCATAATGTCATGGAGACACAACAGGGAAAAAAACTGTTGCCAGGGCATGTTTGCAGCTTGGTTAGTGCAAAGGTGAAAGGCCCTTAAATCCAAGAGTTTCATGTTAATAGTTAATTTGTACAATTTAATCCATTCCTTTTGGCAGGGTTAACCTTTTTTTCCACACAACAGACTACAAATAAGGAAATTGTGAGTTCTAATCCTGTTTTAGGCATGAAAGCCAACTGGGTGACTTTGAGCCAGTCACTATCTCTCAGCCAACCCACCTCAGAGGGTTGTTACTGTATGGAAAATAGGAGGAAGTATGTTGGATATTTCGCCGCCTTGAGTTATTTGTAAAAATCAACAAAGGCAGGATAAAAAAACATTGAATAAAATAAACAAAAANACAAAAAATTGTCACTAGGGCCATTGCAACGTTATGTCCTTTCACAACAATATTTCTCCAAGAACCTATTAAACGTTTAGTTTCTGCAAATATCTCCTAGAATTATCTCTTGATACACAGGTTCCCATTTTAGGCATTTCACGTCCTCTTTAACCCTTTAGTTACACATCCCACTCACCTGGCGCCATCTTTTTGTTCGTTGCAAAGAATGACTGCATTTATATAGAAGGAGGGAGGGAGAGAAAGAGAAAAGGGGAAAGGGTAAACAGAGGGCTATCCATTTACATAGATATAGCAAATAGTAGCCCCCTCCATCCTGGCACTTTGCAAAGTTAAACCATTATTCCACTATGCTCTTAATCAAAACTGAAAATTTACAGAGGCCATGAGGTAGGTGGGTTATGTCTATTTTGCAAAGTATGCTTTCTTCATTTCTTCAGTCAGTTGTATGCCACTCAGTCAGCAGATTGGGATAAGTTATAAAAACTGTAAAGTGAATAAATTAATAAAATAAACACAAGAGCAGCTTCTTTTCTTCATTAATCCTTTTGCTATTGGGGCTTTATTTGAAAAAGGAAAGCCTTTCAAGAAAAGTCCTCCTTAACTGTTGCCCATCTATAACTGTCACAAAGATATTAGCTAGGAAGATGACCTGAGACAAGTGTAAAATAGCTGTCGCTGCTCTCTGCCAACACATGCAAAACCAAGGGAACTTGTTCTATTTTTTATTTTTAAACACCGAGTTGCTACAGCCAGCTTCAATGAACACACAACTATGAATGTTCTTGGAAACAAGCCACAATGGGATGAAAAAGGACTTCCTTCCTTTTATCATTTCTGTGGGCAGATGTTGCCATTTTGTGCTCTTTGACTGAAACCAAAACAGAGAATCTAAACTGACACCATCCTAGCAATTCATTCAAGAAATCCCACTATCATAGCTGTTGCCTTTTCTGGCAGTCTCAGCTACCAAAAAAACCCCAAGCAGTTTCAACCATCCTATGTCTCAAGTACCAATAATGTACCAAGCCTGAGTATTAGGAAACTGACAATCTCCAAATTATTTGATTTTTTTAAAAAGTATTTTAATACTTTTGATTGCTAATCTATACAACATGGAGGAAGGAAGAGACAATAATGTTACTGAGGTCAATAAACTATTTTTTTTCTTCTCTTTCAAAAAAATCCTTTGCCATTTTAATCACCTTACTGAAGTGTAGTTTACTTTCTTCCAAATAAAAAAAACAGGGCAGGAAAGAAGGCTTTTAATTACTAACATATTGCAGAGGTTAATAACCTGCACCTGAAATGGACTGGCCTGGAAAATATGGATCTGAAACATAAAATGTGAACGTTTCCATTTTGTTTTATATAGAGTGGCTGTGTAGTATTCTCAGGCCTGGGGATGGCCGTATAGCTCTGTATAGGAACAGAAGCAACAACAAATGTTTTAATTTGGCAAGCAAAGTGACTTTCCATTAAGTAGTGAGGGTGATTTAATGGTGAAAGTGAAATATAGAAAACAATGGATGAGTTAATTATAGCTGAACAGACTAAAAAATTTTTATTCAGGATGAGCCTGCACACCATTGATCACATTGTTTATGCAATGTCCTTAGGAGAAAAAAAAACTTTGTGTTTACTGTCTGGCTTATATATGCGCAGTCATTACTAATGGTAATAATAGTTCAGTCAGAGATGCCGGTAGTGTAAACCATACAACAGACAAATAATCAACATCTCTTGGTATCACTTTAGTTGTAATGCTTCCCAACAGAAAAAGTATGTTCACATACTTGAATGTTGGTATGAAGCAGAAATGAAGTGTTGTTTTGTCCAGCACTCTCTTCCCATAATGATCACACAAATTGCATTGTCTCCGATTGCAGCTATCCAAAAATTATATGTGAAACTGTATAGGTGAAGAATGCAACCAGAGGCAGCCTCAACAAGAGAGAGTCTTGGGCATTTCCCATGGCAGAAGCACTTGTTGTTTTCTATACTGATTGTACCCTGAAATACACTGAGATAAGGCAGCTATAAATATTTCATTAGCTATTTAGCCTAATGAAGGATCTTGGCAGGGCCCACGGAGGTAATGCATGTTCAAAGCTGGCTTAACACCATGCATCTTCTGGCTTTGATCCTGTCACCTGCTCCACCCTCTTGCTCTCAGATCATCATAGGCATCATGGCTGGGTTTAACTGGTAGTGAAATGCAGTACATATACTACTACTACTACTACTACTACTAATAATAATAATAATAATAATAATAATAATAATAATAATAATAATAATAATAAAGTTGGAAGGGACCTTGGAGGTCATCAAGTCCAACCCCCTGCTCAGGCAGGTAACCCTATACCATTTTGGACAAATGGCTGTCCAGTCTCTTCTTAAAAATGTCCAGTGTTGGAGCATTCAACGCTTCTGGGGGCAGGTGGTTCCACTGGTTAATTGTTCTAACTGTCAGGAAGTTTCTCCTTAGTTCTAGGTTGCTTCTCTCCTTGATTAGTTTCAAAGTGAGAATTTTGCGGTCCTATTAATTTTGCTAAACTACAATGCTTAATGGTTTCAGCCAGCAGAGTTAATATTGTACTAAAGGATTTGATTAAACTCAGCAACATATAATACATTCTACAGGGGGATGCCCTTGAAAAGGTTTAAATGGGTGTGTCACCTAAGGTATTGGTTACCACCATTCATGGCATAGGACTTGGCTACCTGAAGGAATACTTTTTTCATATCCTTCTATCCATTGGTGAGGCCAGCTAGAATGGCCATGCTCCAGTTCCCATCAATTACGCAGTGTGACCTTGAGGGACCCGGGAAGCATATCTTTGCAATAATGACTCCTGCCTTGTGGAACCATATTCCACCAGGAGATCTGCATTGCTCCTATCTTTCTGAATTTCCACCAATTGTTAAAAAACCTGGTATTCTCCCAGGCCTTGGGTTAGAAGTAATAAGCCCCTTTGGTTTTGGGTTCTGTCTTCCAGTCAGCTACATTCTTCTTTGAGATACATGGTTCTCTTTTATATTTTTAAATTATAAACCAGCCAGAGTTACTGTGGCATCAGGCAGCCTCAAAACTGAAATAATAAATAAAATGAAAAAACATCTGGAGACCAGAGGTCCCCCATTCCTGGTTACAAATAAACAGCTGTCATTAAGGCAACTGAGAATGCTTTAAAAAAATCTACAGGCATCAACTGCAAAGAGCAATCTTTCTCCAATGTATCAACCAACGTCCTGGAATATCCAAAATCTTTTTACTAGAAATAACAGAAAACAAAAAGCAGGCCCAGTTAGACCCTCAAAAAGAAACTTTCGTGTGATGGTAATACCCATGGTTTTTGTGTCTGCTCTGATCATACATTGAGTATGGACTGAAATGTGGTCTAGACATACAGAAGAATAAAATCGTAAAAACTATTCTATTATTTCAGGTTGCAGAATGGGGCAAAATTCCCCTCAAAGAAAAAAAAAACATTACAAAGCTTCTTGCCCTGATTGCTTTCCATTGTGCCATTCTTCCTGTGAGATTTTCCTGGAGGACAACAAAAATCAAAAACAATTATGTGCAACCTGAAATAGCAGTCAGTTCAAACAGTCTACCATTTTATTCTGCTGAGTAGGGAGACAACGTTTAGTCTAAAGATCACATGTGAATCCTGTAAGAAGCTGAATCCTTTACTTACATAAGAATGTTTGCTATGGGAAGATAAGAAGCCATGGTTTAACCCCTGAACTCAAGGTTTTGTTTTGTTTTTGCTAAAATGATTGAGTTTTTTTTAACCTTTCTTCTCAATAAGTTGAGTCAAAATGAAGACATCTGTACTTCTTTGCCATTTTTTTTTTATTGTTTCCATTTCCTAGAAGCGTGATGTACACCTTTCTCTGATTCATGAATACTGTTGAGGGAGGCTTTGTCCACCCTGGAAACTCCACAAATGTTTGGATTGCAACTCCCTAAATTTCTAGGAAAAATTCTAGGCACTAAACTCCCAACACATGTATCTATCTCACTTCATAAATTAGACCAGGAAATCAACTCCACAGAAAGGCTACAACGACTTTTATTGAGTTTGGCTAGAACAGGGGTAGGCAACCTTGGCTCTTTTATGACTCATGGACTTCAATACCCAGAATACCTGAGCCAGCATGGCTGGCTCAGGAATTCTGGGAGTTGAAGTCCACGAGTCATAAAAGAGCCAAGATTGCTTACCCATGGGCTAGAATAACAATCTTGCAAGTCTGATTGTTCTGCACTCTACACCTTATAGTCCAGTGACTCAGGCATTTGTCTGAGCCAAATGTTATCTGGATTTTCTTGATTTTAAAAAATGCTCCAGCCCCTTTTTCCTAGGCAAGAGATATCTGTCAAAGGAATCTTCCTCCTCTCTATAATAAGATAGGGGAGAGATGCAAAGTTGGGGAAAGCCAGGTTAAAAGTGTTATTTCTGTTTCTCTCGAACTCATCCAGAAGATTAAGTGATCCCTCAAACAGTCAAAAAACAGGGGAAGAAGCAAGCATTTGTAATTTTCTTTTTTTAAAGTATTTTATTAATTTTCTATTACTACAATTCATTAGTGCTTAATGAACAATGTGTTGTCTGGGTTAATTTTTTGCTTAGTAATAGAAGTTACTCAACCCCTCCAAGACCGAGTGGCTGTGGCTGCCGGCGCCTCGGCATAGTCAGCTGACTCCATCGCTGACTATAGGGGGCGAAATTTTGGCCCCCTCAGAGAGGGCTCGCAACTTGGGAGTCCTCCTGGATCCACGGCTGACATTGGAAGACCATTTGTCGGCCGTGACCAGGGGGGCGTTTTATCAGGTCCGCCTGA
>NW_015387965.1:174381-177678 GCF_001527695.2 Protobothrops mucrosquamatus | reverse complement strand
ATTTTAGGTAGGGATGATTTTAAGAAAATTTTAATTGACACACAGCTTCTAATATTTGGCTTTTAATTTGGTTTTATGGGGTTTTTTTGTTCTTTGATGTATCTTGTTTGTCTGTTTTAATATGCTGTGCACCGCCCTGAGTCCTACGGGAGAAGGGCGGTATATAAATTAAATTATTAAATTAAATTAAATTAAATTACTCTCTATCTCGTTTTTACAGCCATTGATAAAATAAGTTCCATGTTTGAAAATATTCTGTGTCTTCTTTTTCTTTGATTCTCAATGTAAGTCTATCCATTTCAGCACAGTCCAGTATTTTCTTGATTATCTCTTCATCCAATGTGTTTTTTCATTTTTCCAGTGCTGTGCAAATTCAATCTTCGCTGCTGTTAATACATGTAATGTTAAATATACACTTTGTTTATCATTTTTTCCTGGAATTATTCCTAATAAAAAAAGTTCAGGTTTAAAATCTGTGTTTCCTTAACACAGTGGTGGCAAACCTATGGCACACGTGCCAGAGGCGGCACTCAGAGCCTTCTCTGTGGGCACGCACACCATGCCCCGTAGATAGCAACCATCCCTTTTCAACCAGTCGCCTGCTAACTCGCCGAGATCCAACGTGGCCAGATGTATCACAGCACGGCTGGTTTCCTCCCCCCTATTCTATCCCTCCTGGCCTTGCATGCTCTCCTTTTCCTGGACATGACCCACTGCATCGCCTCCTCAGCTGTCAGCCAGCTGTCCAGCTCAGAGGTGGCTTCTCTGAACTGCTGGCGGCGGGCTGCGGAGCCCCAGAGTGCGCCAGTCAAGGGGCCGGCAGGCTGTGGCTGCTGAGGGACACCGTCGGCCCCCATGTGCTCGCTGGCCTCTGTGTGCAGGGGCCGATGGTGTCAGGCAGCAGCCGCCCCGGCCCGGCCTTGCCCTGAGGCAATGGCACCCCTGCCCTGCCTCGGCTCACCTCACCCCGCAGGACGAGCCTCCTGCCCACTGCCCCACCTGCCAGAGACTGCCTGGATCTCCCCCAACCCTGCCCGGCCCCCTTCCGATGAGCAACATTGAGGTGACCATGCCCACCTTGGCCACACCCACCCAGTCTGCCATGACCACCACAGCCACACCCACCCATGGGCCATGCCCACCTGGCAATAAATAAGTGGGTTTTGGGTTGCAGTTTGGGCACTCGGTCTCTAAAAGGTTCGCCCTCACTGCCCTAACATCTTTTCTAACCAAGTATGTATTTTTGTCCAATTTTTTTTTGCTTTAACACATGTCCACCACAGATGATAATATGTACCAGGATTTTGATTACATTTCCAGCATTTACTAGACATATTTTTAAACATTTTTGCTAATCTGACTGGTGGAAGATGCCATCTATAAAACATTTTATATAAGTTTTCTTTATACGAAGTTGCCATTGTCAATTTATAGTTTCTTTCCCCAAGATTTTGCCATTTCTCTAATTCTATACTGCAGGGGTGTCCAAACTTTTTTCAAAGAGGGCCAGATTGGATGAAGTGAACGTGCTGGAGGGCCGAACATTTTTCCGAACATTCTTTGAACCATTACAATTAAATGCAAATGAATTATTTTATGTCTCTTTCCTCTCCCTCTCTTTCCTCTTTCTCTCTCTCTCTCTTTCCTTTCCCTTTCCTCTCCCCTCTCTCTCTNTCTTTCCTTTCTCTCTTTCCTCTCTTTCCTTTATTTCTCTTTCCTCTTTCTCTTCTCTTTCCTCTTTCTTTCCTCTCTCTCTTTTCTCAATCTTTTTTCTTTCCTCTTTTTCTCTTTCCTCTCCCCCTCGCTTTCTTTCTCTCTTTCCTTTCTCTTTCCTCTCCTTTCTCTCCCTCTTTCCTCTTTTCCTCTTTCCTCTTTCCTCTCTTTTCTTTCTCTTTCCTCTTTCTCTCTTTCCTCTCTTTCTCTTCTTTCTTTCCTCTCCCTTTCCTCTCTTCTCTTTCTCTTTCCTTTCTCTCTTTCTCTTTCCTTTCTCTTTCTCAACCTTTTTTCTCTTTTCTCTTTTTCTCTTTCTTCTCCCTCTTGCTTTCTTTCTCTCCCTTTCCTCTCCCTTTCTCTTTCCTCTTTTTCTTTCTTTCCTCTCTTTCTCTCTCTCTCTTTCTCTTTCCCTCTCTTTCCTCTCTTCTCTTTCTTTCCTCTCTTTCTTTCTTCCTTTCCTCTCTTTCCTTTCTTTCCGCTCCTCTTTCTTTCCTCTAACTTTCTCTCTTTCCTCTCTTTCTCCTCTTTTCTTCTCTTTCTCTTTCCTCTCTTTCTTTCCTCTTTCTCTCTTTCCTTTCTTTCTCTCTTTCTTTCCTTTCTCTTTCCCTCTTTCCTCTCTTTCTCTTTCCTCTATTTCTCTTCTCTTTCTCTTTTTCTTTTTCTCTTTTCTCTTTTTCTTTTTTTCCTCTTTCTCTTCTCTTCCTCTCTTTCCTCTAACTTTCTCTCTTTCCCCTCTTTCTCTTTCCTCTTTCTCTTTCCACTTTTTCTCTTTCCCTCTCTCCTCTCTTTCTCTTCTCTTTGTCAAGCCCCACAGGGCTTGCCACTCATGGGTGAGGGTTGGGGGACTGCCAGCCGACTGCTGCCGCCGCCGCCGCCACCCGGCCCGTTGCCGTCGCCGCAGCCGAGCAGCTTGTTCCCGCCGCCGCCGCAGCTACCCAGCTCATTCCCGGCGTCGCCCCGGCCTGCGGAGCTCCAGGTATGGCCCTCCCCCCTCCCTTCCGTTCCCTGCAGCGCTGCCTGGCGTGCCCGGGACGGGAAACCCCGAGCCGCCATAGCCAGGCGCGAGGGGGAACGCCAGAAGCCTCGCGCAAGGGGGGGAGGCCTGGCGACGCTGCACCCTGCCGGGCGCTCACCGACAGGGCTGGGGGGGCCGAGGCTGCCAGGGAGAAACAGCCACATGCCGGCAATCAGCCGGAACTGCTGGAGCCGGCCGGGGAAAGCCGCAGCGAGGCGGAGAACGCCACAGACGCCAGGGGGAAAGCCGAACGGGCCACGCAACACCAGCAGACCAGCAGATGCCGCGGGAGAGCTCAGAAGGCCGAGCAAGGGCTGACACCAACCTGGAACTCTCTGGTCCAACGATCCTTCAGGGAAGGAGGCTGGGTGACGCAGCACACAAGCGGCCGGACGGAGAACCGCCAAGGATTGATTGACTTCCGGGAGGGGCGGGTCCCAACTGCCGGGACACTTATAACCACAGGGCGGATGGTGGCTTGCGGCTGGGGGCGGGGTAACAGGGCGCAGGGCCAATGAGGAGCCCTGCGAGGGGGTAAGTCCCATGAGAGAGAGAGAGAGAGAGAGAGA
>NW_015387965.1:169443-172860 GCF_001527695.2 Protobothrops mucrosquamatus | reverse complement strand
GACGCAGCACACAAGCGGCCGGACGGAGAACCGCCAAGGATTGATTGACTTCCGGGAGGGGCGGGTCCCAACTGCCGGGACACTTATAACCACAGGGCGGATGGTGGCTTGCGGCTGGGGGCGGGGTAACAGGGCGCAGGGCCAATGAGGAGCCCTGCGAGGGGGTAAGTCCCATGAGAGAGAGAGAGAGAGAGAGAGACAGAAGTGCAAGTGCCTCTGTCTCTGTCTCTGTCTCTCTCTCTCTCATGGGACTTGCCGGAGGGCCGTGGGAGGGCCGCATTTATATAGAGCAGGGAGGGCTGTTCGAGGGCCGGATTAAACCGGGCCGCGGGCCGCAAATGGCCCGCGGGCCGGACTTTGGACATGTCTGCTATACTGTATCCAAAATTTGTTGCCCATATTATCATTGTTTCTTTCATTTGTTCGTCTTCCATTTTTAAATTCAATAAAAAGTTATATAATTTCTTAATCAGTTTTTCATCAGAAATCAACAACACCTGATCAAACATTGTCTATAAAAACCGTATATTTTAACATCTTTATCATATCTCGATTGCCTTTGCAGTCGAGGCCACCATGATAAGTCAATACCCTGATCTTCTAATCATTTAGATTTTAATTTCCTATCTGTATTCAGAATATCCTTATATGTTAGAATTTTCTCAGATTTAACTAAGTTTGGGTGAACGAATGCTTCCATCATTGATAGCCATCCTGGGATTTTCGTACAGATTTTTGGTTTTATCTTTTCCCATAATGCGTTTCTTATGTAGTGGTTTTGGAAATATCTATGGGTTTTATTCTTTTCAAACCATAAAAATGCATGCCATCCAAGTTGCAAGTTATGTCCTTCTAAATATAACAACCTTTTGTTTCTAAGGGTTATCCATTCTTTTAACCATGTTAGAGCAGAGGTCCCCAACCTTTTGGGTGCCAGGAACCAGTTCTGTGGAGAGAGGATTTTCCACGGACCAGAGGGTGCATGGTTTTGTGTGCTGCCTGCATCTTGCGGATGGGGCTTTGTTTGTTTGTGTGGACCGCTTGCTGGCATGCTGCAGCCCAGTACCAGTCCATGGATCGGGGGTTGGGGACCCCTATTTTAGAGCACATGCTTGGTGGTATAATACCCAATCCGGTAGTCCAAATCCTCCACTTTCTTTAGCTTCTTGTAGCATTTTCAGTTTAATTCTGGCTTTCCTTCCTTGCCAAATAAATTTTGAGATCAGTGTATTCAAATCTTCAAAAAGCTTTTTCTCTATTTTTATAGGTACTGTTTGAAATAAAAAAAGGAATTTTAGTAAAATATTCATTTTCACAATAGCTATTCTTCCTAACACTAATAGTTGTAAGTTTTTCTGTTTTTCCAAATCTGATTTTGTTTGATTTAGTAATTTTATATAATTATCTTCTTTTATCGTTGCACATCTTGCTGTTAAGTATATTCCCAAATATTTAACTTTCTTAACTATTTGTAAGTGTATTTTTTTCTGACAGTTTTTTTTTTTTGCTTATCTGTAAGGTTTTTAACTATAACTTTGGTTTTTTTCTCTGTTTATTTTCAATCCTGCTATTTCTCCAAATTCTTCTATTCTTTTCAATAATTTAGGAGTTGTCTCCCAACGGTTCTTCTAAAATGAATATCAGGTCATCCGCAAATGCTTGCAGTAGCATTTATAATTTTCTTTGGAAAAGAGAAAAGAGACTTTTAAGATTTGCATTGTGGCTGCTGCCTTTTTTGTCTCAAAAGCAGAGTTTGCAACATAAAAATATTTCAGAATGCTCCACGAGGTTTTCTCTTTCAGCTGGACTGCTTTATTACTTCATTTACAAACCAGACATATACCATTTGATTTTCCAACTCAAGTGTTACTATTTAAAAATTCAAACAGGAAAGTTAGGAAGTGGAAAGCACTGAACCTTTGGCTAGGAATCATGATGCCATCAAAATAAAACCCAATTATCAAATGGTTTTATGGCTCCAGACTTTTCTATTCTAGCATTTGAATTCACTGAAGTGGGTCTCCCAGAAATAGAGAAGAGGTGGAAAGGTTTGCGATTCTCAATGAATGTGCCACCTTTAGAATATTGCTTGCAGATACTTTGTTTTCTTAAGAAAATCTGGAATAAAAGCTTTAGTTCTGAGAAACTAAAGGACTGAGAAACCCGCTGTCCTCCAGGTATTGTTGAACTCCACATTGGCCCAATGGTTAGGGATAACAGTTCAGAAATATTCTGGGCGGATAGTCATAGCTAGAGCAAATGACAGTTCTTTATTCTGCTCTTTTGAGTGCTCTATTCAGTTCTGGTTTTCAAATTTAAAAAGGATTTAGAGAAACAAGTTCATAAAAAGGCAAGAGGATAAGTGAACTGGAAAGTAAATCTTATTGAAGGAATTAAGCATATTTCACCTTGAGATGAAAAGACTCAACATCTTCCATTGCTTTAAAGGGTGACAGTGGTAACCTGTTCTCTATTGTTCAAGTGTGCAGCATAGGAAATAATAGATTTGAAGATATAAAGAAGGAAGATTCTAAACAAACGTTAGAAAAAGCTTCCTAACATTAAAAGCAGTCTGAGAGTGGCAGTAATTACCTTAAAAAATGTTCCCCTTCATTGGATGAGATTAAACAGGGACTCAATACACATCTGTCCCTGTTGGACTGTTCTATTAAGCTGTGAGTGCAACTCAACCACTGCTTCCAACTATAGTTCTATGATTTTAAGCTGAACTGATACAGTTAATCAACAGGTTAGGAAATTAATGACACATGTCTACCTAGAAGCATGACATATACACCCACCACCCATGAAAATAGATTTTAACATTTTAAGTAGAAAAATAACCAATTCTGTCAACTAATTCTAACTGCTTCATTAATAGATTTTGATGTTGTAGATTAGGAAACCTGTGATTTGGAAAGACACTAATATCTCCACTAGACAACTAGAATGCTGGTTAGAAACCCTTATTTTCACTAGATGTCTATTGTAAGAAGAGAATATTAGGGGCGTAATATCCTTGCTCTCCTCTTCATAAATCCATTTTGCACAAACTTTGTTATCCCAACTCTCTTTTTGCCCCTTGATAACTAGAGGCTCAGATAGCCTTGTTAAAAGATTCTAATTTAGCCCCCTCATTATTGACTCTTAGCTTATACAGTTACAACAGAAAGATAAATTAGGAAACTTCTTGTTAGACTTAAAGCTATAGAAAATGAATCTCTGAGACTTCCGGTGGCAGGCGATTTCGTCGGTCGCAGCTGTTTGCTGCCTCCCGCCTGTTTTGCGTAAAAGCCGGTTTGACAGCCAGCATCAGCTGTCAAACGGCTTGATACCTTTCCCCTGGGCATAAGGGGATAGGTGAGCTGCCCGGGGTAGGAGTTGAGTTCCCGAGTCGTCCTATATGGACGATGTAGG
>NW_015387965.1:119136-168012 GCF_001527695.2 Protobothrops mucrosquamatus | reverse complement strand
TAACACGGAGGAGATGGATTGTTTAAGTTTAGACTTTGGAGTTAGAGATATTAATATTTGTGTACTTGTATTTGAATATTAGCCTAGGTTGGTTTGGGAAGTCCGGGGGGTGGGGGGATGGGATATAACATTGTGTAATATCTGTGATGTATTTCTTTTTTCTATGATAAAAACAATAAAAAATTTTATAGAAAAAAAAGAAAAAAAAGAAAATGAATCTCTCACAGTTAATACATAATATTACAAGCAGTGAAGTTCACTCTACATCACCAGCAATAACAGCATCTCCAATAAAATTTTTAAACCCCAAGTAATATTTGAATTGCTTGAAATGTTTTGATCCTGAAAAACACAATATAAGACATTGTTTTCTCAATGGCACTCAAGGATAACACTCTTAATTGGCCACTGCTATCTGTACCTTCGCAATCTTCTTACATGACCAACTTGCCAGTGTGGAATTAGAGATCAAGGGCAACCATGTTTTCTTTGCATCTTTTCAAGTTTATTATAGAGTGGAAAATGACCAAGAAGATATATACTGTATGCCTTAAATGCCTCACTATGCCTTTTTAATGCAGGCTATTATGCACTCTATTCTCACCAGCTTGGAGAGAGTAGTAGTTTTTGGGCACTCAGTCTCTAAAAGGTTCGCCATCACTGGCATATAAGGAACGGCTGCTGGAATTGGGTATGCCTAGTTTAATGAAGAGAAGGACGAGGGGGACATGATAGCAGTGTTCCAATATCTCAGGGGCTGCCACAAAGAAGAGGGAGTCAAGCTATTTTCCAAAGCGCCTGAAGGCAGGACAAGAAACAACGGATGGAAACTAATCAAGGAGAGAAGCAACCTAGAACTACGGAGAAACTTCCTGACAGTTAGAACAACTAACTAGTGGAACAACCTGCCTCCAGAAGCGGTGAATGCTCCAACACTGGAAGTTTTTAAGAAGAGATTGGACAGCCATTTGTCCGAAATGGTATAGGGTTTCCTGCCTGAGCAGGGGATTAGACTAGATGACCTCCAAGGTCCCTTCCAACTTTATTATTATTATTATATGATAGCAGTACTCCAGTATTTGAGAGATTGCCACAAAGAGGAAGGGGTCAACTTATTTACCAAAGCACCTGTAGGCAGAACAAGAAACAATGGGTGGAAACTAATCAAGGAGATAAGCAACCTGGAATTAAGGAGAAACTTCCTAACACTGAGAACAATTAACCAGGGGAACAGCTTGCCTTCAGACGTTGTGGGTGCTTCATCACTGGAAGTTTTTAAGAAGAGAGTGGACAGCCACTTGTTGGAAATGGTATGGGGTCTTCTGCTTGTGCAGGGGATTGTACTAGAAGACCAGCTCTATTCTGATTGATTATCATGGGGGAATTACTGATGAGAAGATAACATGTTACTTACTCAAAGGCAAGAAAATAAATCAGGACATTTGTTGCAGGTAGTCCAAAATTCTGTACAGGTAGTCCTCAACTTACAACCATTTGTTTAATGACCGCTCAAAGCTGCAACGGCACTGAAAAAAAGTGACTTATGACCGATTTTCACACATACAACCATTGCAGCATCCCCATGGTCGCATGATCAAAATTCAGATGCTTGGCAACTGGCATGATAGTTGCACTGTCCCAGGAGCATGTGATCACCATTTGTAACCTTCCCAGCTAGCTTCTGACAAGTAAAGCCAAAGGGAGAAGGCAGATTTGCTTAATGACCAAATGGCTTACTTAACAACTGCAGTGATTCACTTAACAACTGTGGCAAGAAAGGTCGTAAAATGGGGCAAAACTCAGTTAATTGTGTTGCTTAGCAAGGGAAATTTTGGGCTCAACTGTAGTCATAACACAAGGATTACCTGTACCCAGAATGTCTAAATATTGAGAGAGGGGGGGAGGGGGAGAGAGAGGGGGGAGAGATGGTGCAGGGAGGAAGCACCCTAAATCTGCTTAAAATTCGAGAGATCCACTGTCTGACAATGTTGTCCAATGTGTTTAGAAGATAGATGGGAAATCGCTGATAGACTATTCAGTGGAAAATTTGCCAGCAGCTTCTCTTGCAGCCTCATAATACCTCACCTACTTGTAAAAGCAGTTTGACTCTTATGGAAGAAATAGCCTTATTCAAATGTACCATGCTAAGATAGAGAGAAAATTGTATTTTCCTTCTCAATAGTTCTCCATTGTAATTTTGGCTTTGTCCATCCTTTAAATACATGGCTAGTTCATCACAGCAAACAACTGCTTACCTGGCACAGTGACAGAGTTGAAACAACATGCTAGACCAGGCTAAAATAGGGTTGAGTAATCTTGTTTTTAATAAGGTTCATGTGTGGGGTCAGAGCAATGGTGTTTTATTAACCTCGTACTAGCACATTGTATGAACCAAGCCATAAAGTGTTTTAATAGGGCCTGCATTTTGTCAATGAAATTAGGGCCAAGCCATTATAACAGCTGTCTGCGTTTTATTTTGTGGGTTATACAGTACATGCCTGTTCTCAATGTTTCAGGTATTTTTCCTGGGGCTCCCACTGCATAACTTGTCTCTTTAGATGGGAATAACAATAGATCCAAGTAGCCATCAGCTACAGTAAATTATCTGCCTTATATGGAAAGCAGTACCAAGCAGGGGTACTAGATTTAGTTATGTACTTATAATTGAGTGCAGTACAGATTTGGGATAAAATAAAAACTGGCACAAAGTGTACTAAAAGGATTAATAGTGGAATATAAATTAAGGAGCTTCCAAAGTAAAATGTCCACAACTTGTAATAAGATTGACCTCTATAGCACTTAGCACTTAGACTTATATACCACTTCATAGTGCTTTACAGCCCTCTCTAAGCGATTTACAGAGTCAGCCTATTGCCCCCCCCTCCAACAATTTGGGTCCTCATTTTACCAACTTCGGAAGGATGGAAGGCTGAGTCAAACTTGAGCTGGTGAGAATCGAACTGCCAAACTGCAGGCAGCCAGCAGTCAGCAGAAGTAGCCTGCAGTACTGCATTCTAACCACTGCGCCACCAAGGCTATACATTCAAAGTAAAGGTGAGAATTATTAAATAGCTTTGACATAGTAGTAGTGAATATCTATACTGTCATACAACAACTATGGTATATTTTTAGGTTATATAAAACAAAGGAGTCATGGATGTGGTTTACTAATGGGAGTTCCAGGTAGTAGGAATCACCCTTGCTCCCTAAATTTAAACCAAGCAATGTGTGATTTTGTAAACTAGGAGGAGTTCAGTAGTGTTGCATTTTATTGTGAGCAGTCATGCATTTAATCCCAGTAAAATCAATAGGCTTAAAGCTACTTTATTTGTGGCTGCAACAAGTCTTTGAAAAAAGTACTTCGGTATTATAAAAATACCTAAAAGGCCAGAGGAACAGTTGAGTAAGATTAGGGCAGCGGTCCCCAACCTTTGTGGCTTGGCAGCCCGACTGGGGGAGGGAGAGGGGAACCAGGCTGCGTGAGTGGTGGGCCAGCACGCATGTGGGTGTGCAGGTCGACTTACACAAGTTGAGCTGCGTGTACATATGCATGTGCATCGGCTCACTGCTCACATGGCGCAAATAGGCCACAGCCCAGTAGCAGGCCGCGGGCCGGGGGTTGGGGACACCCGGATTAGGGATCTTCATTCTCATCTATTTATTTCATAAGATTTATATGCTGCCCAATTTTAGACTTTGGTATTTATTTTACAATAAATGAAATTAAAAATAAAAATTTACAGAAGACACTATTCTAGAATTATAGACATTATTCTAGAATTAAACAATCTGTGTTCCAAAATCATAGCAGAAAATTACCATAACCTTTCCTGAAGAAACACAGAGAAAGGATCAAGCAGACCGGGGTGAGTGGAAAGCAGCTTGTTCCATGGGGTTGGGGCAGCTACTGAGAAAGTCCCGGCCTCAATGACATCCCAGAGGGAGATTCAAACCATCCTTTCTCATATCAAATGCACAGGGTAGCAAGACTTTACTTTGACACAGTGATCTGCTTTACAGAAGGAAACTTGAATATATTGGAATATTTGTTATTATTTTGGCAGGGTGGTTGAATGTGGGGTTATAGTAACCATCTAGTTCAGTGGTGGTGAATCTATGGCACGGGTGCCAGAGGCGGCACTCAGAGCCCTCTCTGTGGGCACGCGCGCCATTGCCCCAGTCCTAGGCTTTCAGCTGGGTTTTATAAAACCTTTTCGCTTTAGGCCTCTGCCGCCGTGTACAAAAAAAAAAAGTTCAATCAATCAGTCAATTTCAACTTCTCGCGGGAAAAAAAGATCTTGCAAAGTTGGAATTGATTGATTGAACTTTTTAGTCCCACCCAGTCTGCTGTTACCACCGCAGCCACGCCCACCCGATGGGCCACACCCACCTGGCACCCGACGATGCATAAGTGGGTTTTGGGTTGCAGTTTAGGCACTCGTTCTCTAAAAGGTTCGCCATCACTGATCTAGTTGTTGGAAAACAGGGCATCAAACGAGCAACACAGCACAAAATCATTGTCAATGGCGAAAGTCAATGAATAGGAAGTTTGAGAAAGAATCATAACTACTTTTATAAACCTATTTTATGTAGTGATTATTAAACTGTTAGATTTAAAGTGTTTAGATATATGCCAACAAAAATAATTTCTGCTCAATACTTACTTGCCTTGTCAGATTTCAATCAAGTTAAGGTATTTGGAGATAATGGAATTTTTGTTTGTATTCAAAATTTTATGAAAAATTTAAAATTGCTGCAAATTTCTTCTATGCTGGATCTTTTCTTCTGAGCTATTTTTTGTGGTTCCTCTCCCTGCCCTACCTACTGTTAAGAGAGAAAAATGAAAGAATGCCTGCATTCTTTTGGAAAGGCTCCAATCAGCCTCTGGTAGTTATTTCTTTTTCGTCCAATGTCTTGCCCTATTGTTCACAGACATAAATAGATCTATTTGTGATAAACACACCAGAGCCTTGTCAGGTAAGCAAGAGAATATTTCCTCAATTCTCCTTCTGCCTGCCCCAAGTAGTCATATGTTTGTCATCATCATCGCTGAAAAAAAGGAAAGACAATATGGGACTTAGATGGCTCTGAGACAAGAAGACTGGGGAAAGCCCCAAGTTGCATTGCCCTCTTCTAGAAATGGGTCAGGCCATTCTTAAGGTACTGTAAATGGAACATGCAGTCTAATGCAGATTTTTCCAACCTAAAAGCCTCCAGGTATGCAGGATTAAAAATCAACTCCAGAATTAACAGCCAATGATCATCCTGGGGTACAGAGATGAAAAGGACAACAAATTGCAGAATGTTATTCTAGTGCAAGGGTAGGCAACCTTGCCTCTTTTATGACTCGTGGACTTCAACTCCCAGAATTCCTGAGCCAGCCATGCTGGCTCAGGAATTCTGGGAGTTGAAGTCCACGAGTCATAAAAGAGGCAAGGTTGCCTACCCCTGTTCTAGTACAAATGATATCCATAATACCAATGCTGCTGATTTATGCATTTTGAAAAGAATAAATTATTGGAGGAAAATGTACAAATGTATTCTGTGGGATGAATTGGCTAGGCGCTCGCTATCAAGACAGGTTCAACTTCTATTGACAGTATGGACATACCGAGCTGGCCATCACAATCTTAATCATTTATAGCTCTTCCGTGGCCATTCCAGTAATCTTTTTGATCCCACATTCTGGAATGTGCTATACAGTTAAAGTCCTATGATTTAACTAAAACAAAAGTACATCTTATAATGTCTTGCTTTCATCATTATCCTCATTATGTATTTTATATCATGTTCCTATGGCTTTTCTGAAACCTGTAGCTATTCATCTGGCATTTGTTTGTTCTTTTCTTTGTTATGTTAAGAAAAAAAATTAGCTAGAATAGATGGCTCAGTAATTAGTATATTCTCTTCCATCTTCCTTCCTTATTATATGTACAGTATGCTCAACAATCATCCTCAGTCTTTTGGCCACACAATCACATTCTGTATTTGTTGACATACAGCTGTTAACACTTCAACTGTCTCTTCTTCTGTGATTTTAATCTGCATTTGTGCTATCCTATTTAGCAGCTGATCTGTTGTTGCCTGTTGTATTTCACTTTTTCTCTTTACAAAAAAATCCTCTCTCTGTAGAGGATTTTAGAATAGCCTTACATCTTATTTTAAACTCATTTGTCTTTATAAGATTGCTTCCATATTTATTCTTGGGTATACCTACTATAGATATATATCTTCTTGTAATTTTTCCAAAGAGTATCTTTCTTTTTTGCTATTTGCTTCTACCTGCTGATAGTCTTGATTAAAATAACTTGCCTGGTCCTTTCTTGTGTGATATTTGAAATTTGCATCCAGACACTCCAACTTCCTTGTTGCCTTTTTCTTCTTTTTCTCTGGCTATCATGCCAGCTTGTTCCAATAGCTACTTGATTTGGGGGATTTTTTTCCCATTTCAGTTTTCCCTTAGTTCTCTTCCCCATAAGTTAAGTACATTGAATCTGTTCCTTACATTAATCTTCTCCAAGTCATAACTTGCTAATAAAAATTCTGTATTCATTTAAATTTTCTACATTTAAACAGTTATTCCATGGGACAAAATCTTAATTTTGCTGAGGAAGCTTGAAAGGAAGATAACTTAAAGGATAAAGTATGGTCTGAGATTTCCCCAGATATTCTCCACATCCTCTGTGCAACTGGAGGAATATTTTTAGAAGAAATTGTGAAGAGCAACTTGAATAGCCTAACAGCAAATCCTAAAATTATTCTGCACCACTGATAAGCCACTAAATAGAACACAGCCCAGTCAAGTCATATGGTAGCCCAATAGGACTTCTGTTAATATTCTTGTTGCTTCCAGTCTAGGACAACACAAAAAAGGGACAAGAAAACAATGTGACACTATATCACATAATGTTATATGCCTAGCTTGTGTAATAAATTGTGCAGGTTCATCCAAATGCTCCAGTTACCCAATTTGTTTGGTGGGCTCATCCATCTTACAGATCATTCATTTCTAAAGCACTAGTCATAGTTTATCTTTCTTGGGCAAAACACTGAGTTCATTTTGCAAAACTCTGCAAAAATTGACAGTTACATTGCAAAAGGCACAGTTTGTGCACACCAAGTTATCCAAGAAGTTGAGTTAAAATTTCAGAAACTCACAATTACATATTTTGCAAAGATACTTTTGTTGTATATAACTCCTTTATATAAGGAACACATCTTTCCTTTATCCCTGAGTCAGGCTCTAATTCAGTGTTTCTCCACCTTGGCAACTTCAACATTGCATTAAGCTATTTTCCAACTGGGAGAAAGCATTACCTTGTCTAGGTTTTCAAGATTTCATCCACCCTTTAACATACGCAAATGGGATAAATGATAATTCACAATTATTCCTAATGCCAGCGTTAAATGGTCCTGCATTGTTTACTTATTTTTTTACAAAATTTATAAGCTGCTGCAATCACTACTTTTCATAGATTCAGTTATGCACAGACTAATTAAATATGGGATCCCAAACTGATAGCTTTAAAACACAAATATCCATGTAGCAAAGATCTTAGAATTATACAGTGTAACTTTGTTGGGCTGTGGCCAATGTCTACATTCTCAAGGGCAATCTTATTCTATAATCCTCCAAAGTAACAGGGCATTTTTCTGTACAACCAAAGCCCTTTACAAAAGGGCAGGCTTTTTGAGGAAAGCAATTTAGTATGCTGTTGTCTGTACATTGTTCTTTCTCCAGACAGTGAAGTCACATCAATCCCTTTTTTACATGCATCCCACAGGTTTGGTGCATGATCTGTTTTTATTAATGGCATCTTTAGGGATAGCTGTAAATAACGTCTTCCTGAAACCCTGGTGAATACAGCAAGGCTGCTATTCTGAATCTGGTGGGCGAATTCGGTGAATAGACACATCTATAATCCAAGGAAAAGTCTTCTCAAGGCTGGAGTTCTTTTGTTAAATAGAATAATTTTCTGGCATGGTATGAAATAGCTTCCTTTATTCCCAAGAATGTGTGCCTCTTGAGGATGTAAATGTTGCATTCGAGAAAAAATTGAGCCCTGGTGACACAGTGGTTAAAGTGCAGTGTTGCAGGCAAACTCTGCACACAGCTTGGAGTTTGATCCTAACGGGATTCAAGGTTGACTCAGCCTTCCATCCTTTCGAAGTCGGTAAAATGAGATTGTTGAGACCAATATGCAAATAATACTTCTACACTGTAAACTGCCCAGAGAGTGCTGTAAAGTCCTATGGGCAATATATGTCTAAAAGCTAATGCTAAAACTGCTGTAACCTGAACCAAGACGCAGAGTGCTAAATAAATTTAATAACTCAGTCTGTGAATCAATAATATCTGCACAGTCTGTGTGGATCAACAAAATTGAGCCTTAGAACTTATGACCTATAGAAAAAAGATCTCCAGATTAAATTCTCAACATCTCCAAAGAAAAGGATCTTGCAGCTAGTGACCTTCTCTGCATGGGGCATTGGACAGCAAGGTCAATCAGCATTATTTCCCTGAAAAGATCAGCCATGACCACTTTCACAGGCAAATTGTATGAATATTACACTGGCATCGATGTCTAATAGATTTTCTTGTTTCAGAGACTGTATGAGACAGCTAGGAGTAAAATAATTCTGATGGTAATGTGTGTGACTGTATAAACACCTCATGTATTCATGGTTTATCCATGTAATTGAACAGACAGCAGTTCTATAGAAATATAAAGCATTACAACTCCGAGTATATGCATGTTTCCTATCTTGTACCTTAGTTAAGGAATCCATAAGAATCTAAAACTGTTCAACCTAAACTTTCAATAGGCATTCCATGATCCCTAAGGTCTTTTTTTTGGAGTGGGGGGTGTTAGTGGAATCTCAGCACATTGTCCTGACTCTGTTCAACTGATTTTTTTCTTAACAGCACAATTGAAAAGGCTTTATCATTAAAAAAAAGGAATAACCCAAGGCCTCAAACTCCACCCGTAGGAATGATAGCTTGCTGCTGTAGCTCTCCAATCTCCAAGCCCATCAATACAGACCTCTCCCCAGAGTGGGTAACTTCAATTCAAATCCATGGTGGGAATATTCTGTACTCCTAAACTATTTTTTTCTTCTGCTAAACCAGGGGATGTCCAAGCTTGGCGTCTTTAAGACTTGAGGACTTCAACTTCCAGAATTTCTTAGCCAACTCCCAGCAATTCCCCACTGTGGCTGGGGAATTCTGGGACTTGAAGTCCACAAGTCTTGAAGTTACCATGGTTGGACATCATATACTAAACCATTAAACCATTACTATATTATAGTAGCATCAGGACTGTAAAAGCTACACTAGGATTGGCAAATCTATGTCAACACACATGTGATGACAATTTGAAGTCCTTGCTTCTAGAGCAAGGGTGTCAAACTGCCGGCCCGTGGGCCAGATGCGTCATGCCGAAACCATGCCTACCCCATTGCTGGCAATGGAGAAAAACTTGCGATATGTCGCGATATGTCACGTGACGTTGTGAGTTTGACACCCCAGTTCTAGAGGGCAGCTATACTTGTTGGCTCTGTTAGTAAGAGGAACCAAAAAGAAGCAACACCCATCAACACGCATGTGTTCACTGTAAACCAAAATCATTAGAAATTCTAGTTTATGTAATGCATCAAGGATGCTAATACAATAACATTAGCTGGAGCAGAATTCTCCTTCACTAAACAGATGGTTTGCTGAAGCCTGTGACTGAGTTCATGCATTTCACAAAGTCATAATGCAATTTCTTTGATTTACAGCTCAGTATCTTATGATGAATCCACTATGATTCATTCAATTTTTTTTTTTAAAAATAGAGCTTAGTGCAAAATGTGAGTGAATCCAGCCCATGACTTGTATTTCATCAATGAGAGTGAATGCGGTTTTTTTCTGGTATCTAATGATCTCCAGATTTTGGAATGTGGTTAGAACAAGAATCATCCCTTTCGCAGAAAGGAGGGGGTCAGAGAAACAGTTTGCAGTTGCCAGCAGTTTGAACTGGGAGACACAGAAACAGCTGTTACTTGGATGATGCATTCTTGGAATGCAGCTGTTGTCTTTGGGAAACTAATATAGAATCAGCTGTTTGCTATCTATTTATTGGAATATATTTGCCTCTATTATGTTTTGCTTCCATATTTGTAAATAATGCAAATATAAGATAGTTATCATAAATCATCAGCATGCTATCAGCTGAGGCAACTTGTAGGTTTGCTCCTAGAACTGCCCACTGTTGGTAACAAATGCAACAATGGGACAAAGTTTCCTAACATTTGCAAGAATGGTGGAATTTGTGTTGTTTTACCCCATTATGTGAAATTTCTTGCCACACTTGTTAAATGAATCACTGCACCTGTTAAGTTAGTAACATAGTTGTTAAGCGAATCTGGCTTCCTCATTGACTTTGCTTGTCAGAGGGTCGCAAAAGGTGATTGCATGACCCCAGGACACTGCAACCGTCACAAGTACATGGCAGTTGCCAAGCATCCAAATTCTGATCACCTGACCATGAGGATGTTGCACTGGTCATGTGAAAAAAGGCCATAAGTCTTTTCTTTAGTGCCGTTGTAAATGAACAATCACTAAATAAATGTGTCATGTGTTTGTAAATCAAGGACTACCTGTAATTAATACGTTTAATGAAATGACAACTTGGATTGTCAATATGACAATTCTCCAATGTCCTGAAATTGAGAAAGAGGCAAAGGCAATGAAATAGAGGAATCAACAACCAGCACAAGTGATAAAAATGTATGACAACTATAACTCAACACAGCAGAGAACCTGTATTCTGTAGCCATGATGGTGAGAAAAGGAAGTTTACTTTATCACCAACAATGTACTAACCCATCATGAAACAATCCCCCCAGCCCCCCAGCCCTGTTTACTTTGTCCTGGATTCAATCTGAAGAAGGAACACAACACTGAGAAGAACCAGGTTACTGCTACGATGGGTGCCTGCTTTATAAGAGGCATCTTGAACAAATGGCAGGAAACCCAAGGATCTGACTGACCAGTTCAGGGAAGCTACACGGGTCCTTGTCAATGTATCTGGAGGTGGTTAACTAACTAAAATTCAACCCCACCTCCCTCCCCCATGCGTCCAGCTCCCTTCTTTGCTATTTCGTGTCAATAATTTATATATGCTAATGTTTTTACCTGCTGTTTTTTCCTAACAATTAATGGTTTTAACGTTTTTCAATGTTTTTATGTTGTAAGCCGCCCAGAATTGTTGGATATGAGATGGGTGGCAAATAAATTTTATAAGCAAGCAAGCAAGCAAAACAAACAGAGAAGCAAACAAATACATTTAGTTCTATTGTTAGGCAAAATGGATCCTTCAAGAAGGCAGAACTGGAGAAGCCCCTTGTGATGGAAGTGAAATATTAAGGTCGTCAGCTGATGAAGAATGGAGTCTTGGGGTTTCTTGAGGTTGCAAGTCCCTTGTAAAGATTGCCTTTGAGCTATACAGTGAGTGTGTGAGGAGGCTTCTACTCTATGGTCTAGATGGGATGGTATGATTGTAAAGATTGCCCTTGAGCTGTACAGTGAGTGTGTGAGGAGGCTTCTACTCTATGGTCTAGATGGGATGGTATGAGGGGATGGTTTGATTTGGGCAGGGAGGGTCAGTTTGGGTATGATGGGATTAGCCAAACAGAGGAGCTGTGTTTGACCCTGATCGTGTCTAAAAGTAGGGTGGGTGCAGCCGCCATTTTGTTTGTTAGGTTTATATTCTCACCTTCAAGGATGAATTTATATTTATTTATTTATTTAATTTGATTTTTATATCCCGCCTTCACTATTTTTACAAATAACTCAAGGCAGCGGATATATCCAACACATCTTCCTCCTCCTATTTTTCTCACAACAATCCTGTGAGGTGAGTTGGGTTGAGAGAGAATGACTGGCCCAAAATGGCTTTCATGGCTAAGGCGGAACTAGAACTCAGGTCTTCTGCTTTCTAGCCTGATGCCTTAAGCACTAGACCAAACTGGCTCTCTATTTATAGACACACACAAATGATCCTCTACTTATAAAAGCAGAAACTGTTGAACTCTAACCATATCTTATTTGCATAATATTATATAAATATATTCCTGTATATCTATACTGACCTATCATCTTTTATTAATACCAGCCCTGGTTAAATGAGTTCTGATCATTGGGCAATTTCAGAAGATCAGAAGGAAACATGCTTCCCAATGTTTTAATAGTAGCAGCAGTGATTCATGTCATGGTTGTAGTGAAGAAAGTGATAGGTGTGGATTGTCCTGTTGAGTATATTTAACCCTGGGATAAACTAGGGTTTGTTTAACTTTGATTTACTGAATGAACCACAACTGACTGTACTTACACAACACATTATGCCAAAGCTAAATGAACTACAGTACATCATGGCCTGGCCCAATGTGGGAATTAGACCTTGGACTTTTGTACTAGATTCTGGCGGACTTATAGGAAAGACACTAAACATACCCCAAGAAAACTTATATTACTCACTAGTATAAATTCTATGATGATTTGAAATCAGCAACAAATGATTAAACAAATGATGTTTATAAAAGAAAAATCATTACAGTAGAGTTTTCCCATCTCCTCTATCCTGCATTGGATTTTAGATGCAGCAGAGAAGGTGTTAACCCAGTTTCCAAGCCAGGCACACAAACAATAGCCTCTCTGATAAAATTCCTTAATCCCATAGAGAACAGCAGGATTCTTCAGCTGCTATACATCCTCCTCCTACCTCCTACCATATCACTGAGGATTACTGGATCTTCCCTCCTCCATTTCCCAAGAAAACTGAGGATAACCTGGGGGCAGGGAGGGATGAGAGCCACCTGTCCAAACACCCAGTCAAACCTTGGGGCTCTCAAGGACTAATTTGATATATGCTTTAAAAACAGCAGCAGCAGCAGCAACGCCTGGTGGTTCCCTTCTCCCCCCTCGCCCCCCCCCCTCCGGTTCCTGGCACACAGAGGGGACTTTGAGAAACCTCAGCACAGAGCAGTCCTTTAAGCTGATCCATCAGTTCTTTGTGCAGCCTGCAACTGTTCACTAGGTTAATTTGACCAGCCTGGGGATGGAGCCTTCACGCATGATTTGAAGAGGTAATTTTAAATAAAAACAAGTTTTCTAAAAGGTGACAATTAAGGTGGTACTCCACTTGATATTAAAAGTGTCTTTGTTGAGAAGTGAACAGCTACAACTGGAGATGTTTTACCATCACATTCATTATTACTTGGGCACTCTTTGGACCAGGGCAAGTGCCAAGGCATGGTCCATTGGAGGAGCCTCACTGTTCTCTCAGGCCATGTGGGGGGGGCTGGATGGTGGTACGGGCTGCCCGGAGCCCTGAGCAGCAGAGGTCAAATGCCCAGCCTGGCCCTCGAGCACCCACAGCACCAAGCCCAGCCCCACTTCCCCAAGGGGACACCTAGCTGCACTTACCTCCTCCTCCTGCTGTGCTTGCTCTCCTTAGCCAGGTTGCTCATGATGGGTACGAGGGCAAAGTCAGAGGGAGGCCCATTCCCTCTCCATGGGAGGAGACCCGGCTTTGTATCCAAAGCTTCTTTAGCAATAGGATGGGAGACCCCCAGGATAGGCCAGGAGGAGGGCGCAAGAGGATGGTGAAAGGGCAGCAGGGCAGGACTAAGGCAGGACTTCCCTCACACCCTCCCTCTCCTTCTTTCCTTCTTTCCTTCCTTCCTTCCTAAGTACAGAGTGGTGGGAAAATATTTGAGATGAGGGAGGGAGAAAAACAGTAGGCGAGGGCCATTTGCTGGCCACTTCCAGGCGATGGTGCATTTCTTCATTCCTCACAAAGGGTGACACCTCCCCAGCATGCACCCAGGGGGTGGGGCTGATGCGGCAGGGGCTGGTTCCTCGCTGTTTCCAGATGGCCTTGTGGAGCTAAGACTGGATACGTTTCAGCATAGATGGCCACCAAGGTCAGGGCCAAGGCAGCAGGGGCCGTTTCCTCACTGTTTCCAGGATGGCTTCACGGGCCACATGAAACCACTTCGTGGGCCGCATCCGGCCCCCGGGCCTTGTGTTTAACATGTCTGCCACAGAGGAAGAGTTGTCATGTATCAAAGAATACTTTCCATAGAAGATCCTCACTTGCGTAATCTCAGTATTATACAGAGAGACTCTGTTCTCTTAATAGCATCTTCTCCATAACAACAGGTAAGCAGAACAACAAATACATTTCTCAATGCATATAGCCCACATGAGTTACTGCACCGTTTCTTTAGAATGCACACAGGGCCCTAAACATGCACATTGGGACAACAAACAGAGCAGCATAACTGAAGCATGTGGCAGTAATAGGGGTTATGGTACTTACTGTAGATGCCCTTCTGATCCTTTACACACAACAAAACACGAGCAATGTTCATAGGAACATTCCCAAAGAAAAATGCCCCCAGGTTTTCAGCCCGAATCAGCCAACCAGTTTAGCTTTTTTTATCAGCAAGAACATACGTGGACTGAACATAGGACACTCAATGAATCATTTGAAGTCTTATTTCTCTGAATTTTGCAAGGCAGTTCACTTTTAAAAAAAAATGCATATACTGGGGAAAGGTTCATAGAAATGTGCATACTTATGAAAATAATGCACAGAAATATGTTATACTGTGACATATTATAAGATGAATCTTCAAGTTTAACAAACCAAATTTGATAAGATTTGCAAAAATAAGCAGGAAGGCTGAAGTAATCAGAAGCAACAGAGTCAACCTTCCCTAGGCATAATTCAGTGACCTACTATTAAGCAATGTTAAAGCAGGTCTGCAGAACATGTGGTGTGCCAAGCAGCCTTGTGCATTCACCAGTGTGTCAACTCTACAATGAGCATGGCTGCAGCCATTTTTTCTTCTCATTCCAGGTTGCCACATAGAATGGAGGGAGGGGGGTTGCCCAGGTGCTTTGTTAGTCGAAATAATCTTCTGTCCCGTGGGAACCAAGGTCATCTGCTGCTCCTGAGGCTAGGGACTGGGCATTGCATAAAAGCTTACCAAATAAGTATATTGGGGAACATAGTTGCTTGCATAGGTTTGTGGGTGAGACATTTAACTTTGTAATTGGGCAATTGTTACTTGTGTATTCAGACTTGGTTTCACTTTTGACCATGCTGATACTTTGTAACTAATAACCTGTTCTTTGAGGAACTTTCAAGGAGTTCTGCTTTATTCGACTCTGTCTGTCGGAACCATGACACAGTGTTTTTAAACACTCAATAAATTCATTGCCACTGCTGTGTGGATCTGCACTGATAGTGTCAGTTCCAGGGCTGTTACTGCTTAGCTTGCCACCAAGAAACTGATTGGCATGCTAGATAGTCCTTTGTGGCCTGCAATTTTTTCAAATTTATCACTATGACCTTTTTCTTCTACAAGTTGTACAGGCTTGGTGTGAGATTACAGATTCATCTCCCAGCATGAAGAAAAACATAAATAGTCAGAAATGGGAAATATTTTTGTTTCAAGATGGAATCACATGCTTCGAGTTGAAGGACAAAATCAGGCTTAATGTATAAGTAATTTGGTGTGATTTTGCAACTTATCATGTTTGACATAACTGTACTCAGTACAACTAAGAAACTCAACTTTCAATCACAGTAAAACACCTAATTAATTCCCAAGTCTGTCTTCACAGCTTTGCCTATACAGATCTGAATTTGGAATCGCAGCAAGATGGGTGGGAAACAAATTTAATAAATAAATAAAATAAAAATAACTTGCCATTGGGGCACTCAGGTATCACAAAATAACCACTTTTCATTGTAATTGTTTCTTTGTTTTCTTATCTTAATAGGCAACAAAGGAGTGAGCATTCACATGGGCATTAATCATAGAAATAATTGAATGCAATATCAGTTCACATCTGAAAAAAAACATTGATTTCTGATCTTTCACTGCTGCCTCCTTTTAAAGCATCACCTTTTAACAAAAAAACCCATCATCAAGAAGTCAACATTCAACCAGCTCTATTGCAATTTGCTATCTTCTCTTTCAAATCTTATTATAATTCAACATTAGAACTACACTGACCTTGACAAAAACTAACCAAACTTCCTGATAATCATATGATCAAAAACCACACAATCAAAATTCAAGCATGTATTTACAACAGTTGCAGCATTCTGGGGTCCCACGATTGCCATTTGCAACTTTCCCTGAGAACTTCCAATAAGCAAAATAAATGGGGGGGGACTAGATTTGCTTAAAGACCACGCCAAAAAAGATTGTAAAATTGGATACAACTCATTTAATGGCCACATTGCTTAGTGACAGAAATTCTGGTATCAGTTGTGATTGTAAGTCAAGGACTACCTGTACTATCTATGGAACTGGATAGGGTTGACCCTGTGCCCAATCTAGACTCACAGCTCCTGCTTGTGGCTAAGAGAGCCTTTGCACAGATTTGTGTTGTGCGCTAGTTGCCCCTGGATGCTGTAATCTCAGTCACTAATGCCCTGGTACCTCCCCAGTAGATTACTCTAAGAGAGTCTACATTGGATGCCCTTAAAAGAGTATCCAGAAGCTTCAACTGGTACAAAATGCAGTGGCACAAACAGCTATGTGTGCTTTCATTCAACGAACATTCTGCTCTATGAACTGAATTAGTGGCCAGTTTGTTTCTGGTTGCAATTCAAAGTGCTAGTAATCACCTATGAAGCCCTACAGGCCACGGGGTGAGTTATTTCAGGGATCAGATTTCCCAGTTACATCTACTTATTCATCAGGTCCAGCAGAATAACCATGTTATGGTTCCCATCTATTAAGGAGGGTTATCTGCCAGGGCCCAGGAGAAGGGCCTTTTCTGTCGCAGTGAACCAAAACTTCATCTCCTCGAAGGTGTTATATTGGGCCCAACCCTGCTTGTCTTATAAAAGGCTCTGAAAACACGCTTGTACCAATGTGCTTGGGGATCTAGTCGTCATTTGAAGCCTGCTAGATGGCTGTACTGATTGATCCATGATTTGCACTTGCCAGGTTTTTTATATTTTCTGATTTTATTTGAATATATGAATAAGTAAATAGGACAGAGAATTAATTAGGATTATCTGCACATGTGGAATACTGTGTCCTTTTTGGCAGATCAGAGAGGGATTTCAATCCCTGTCCACCAAAACTGAGTATTGTATTCTCAAAAAAAGAAAAAGAAAAAAAAGCTGAGCATGACTTGTGCGTAGGAGATACTTAGAAAATCTTAGGGCTATAGGTTAGAGATTTGAAACTGAAAAATCATCCTGCAAGAAGGATTCTAGGAAAATGGCAAACTACATCTATCTTATTGGCAAGAAAACTAACAGTTTACAGTAAGTTACCCAGGGCTAAGCTCGATTTAAGCAAATCTTTATTATTTTATCCATGGCATAGTCTCAAAAATTATTGTGGAAGAAATTTAAACAAATACCACAATGATCTAAAACATCTGAGCATCAAAGGGTTTACATAAGAATCTAGCAAATGCCTTTTTTCTTACAGTCTGTATGTCAGAGCTCTGGAATCTGGCATCAATATATTAGTGATCTAATGAATTATTATATAAACAGCAAGCTAATACTAGTGCAATGACTACTTTAAAAAAAGAACTGGAAAAGAAATATTTCTAGTTATTTAATTGAAATCCAAGAATTCCAACAGAAATGATTTAATAGATAAGTAGGGAGAGCAAAAACAATACTTATTAAAATAAATTATAGTTATGGCTGTAACTTTTCATTTAGTTAGATAAGTTTATTTTAAATCTGCTGTATATAAGAAACATTAACTACTACTGTTATAAACACTGCAAACGGCAGATACTGTCTACTGATATGGCTTAGGTATGCTCCATTTAAAAACTGAAAGAAAAATTTATTGTATGCCAGTGGTTGCTACTTGTATGCATATCTCCCCATCAAAACTTATTCTTTAAAAAATGCAATATAACAAATTAAGGGGACTCTTCGTTTTGAGAAACTTGCTGGTTAGCTATGGTCCTTTAAGTCCTCTCTCTCAGAATAGCCATCAACTTTTCCAGTAAGAGTCTAAGGATACCACTCAAGATCAAAGAAAGAAGGAAATTTCTTTGTTTGGGCAAATTTTGGTTGCAGTCCCCTAAAGTAGTGGTCCCCAACCTTTTCGGTTTGGCGGGCCAGAAGTGGTGGCGCCGAGGTGGGGTGGGAGAGGGGGTGGTTTCCTGCCACGCACGCACCGCCTTCACAAATGCAGCTTTGCACATGTGCGTCCACCACTTCTGCAGCCCGGTTCCGAATGGACAGCAGCCCGGTTCTGAATGGACAGGAGCCCAGCACTGAGTCGCGGACTGGGGCTTGGGTACTCCTGCCCTAAAGGAACTAAAGAAAACAGATTTCATGTGACTAGGCCTGGGAACTCTGACAGAAGCCTCAGAAAACCCTGGGAGAACTAGAAGTAGCAAAGTCAATAAAGGATGTTCACGTAGTTGTGTTTATTTGTCTTTCTTTCTTTTTAGAGCTGCTCACTCAAGTCTGAATAATTCTGTATAAGCTCAAATTCTCTTAATCTTCATCTTCATGGAGAATTATTGGTGGGGCTGTCTATTCCTAAGAATTTTCACCTGTCCCTTTTCCTGAAATCTTACTACCTAGCAGGACCACAGAAGTGGCTGCTCTTATCTTGTGGAATGCCCTCCCACCAGTGATTGGACAGGCCCCCACCATTCTAGCTTTTTAAATGATCATTAAGACTTGGCTTTTTATTGGAGTGCTGGAATGGTATGGGTAGAAAGTATGGAAGAGGGTAGCCAAGCCTGCTGTGAGGCATCCCAAGGGTGATGGTTATGGTGCAGAGTTTCTGTTAATTGTTTGTACTGTTTTTATGATTGTTTTATTTATTGGTTATATGGCGGTTGTGAGCCACCCAGAGTTACTTAAGATGGGCAGCCACATAAATCTTTTAAATAAAGAAATAATACATCTCTTTATCCATTGGGTCAGAATGTTTAGAGATTACTGAACGCTAGCTTTGATCTGCAGATCTCAGCTTTATGTAATGCAGGACAATTAAAATTCTCTCAAATTCTTATTGCCATTATTAAAATAAACATCCTTTGGTCTTAATTTCTTCAATATTCAGTATGTAATCCAGCACCATGTGCTCCAAAAAGAGAAATCCTGAAGTCATTTATTTGAAAGCTTATTCCTGGGAAAAGAGGATTTCCTTTTCTGGCTCATCCAAGTTCCAGATGGCACCTCTCCATTGAAGAGCAGATGGTGGCATCAGTAAAACTTTTTCATCAACTACATCCAGACAACCTAGACAGAACTTGATAGAAAGGTTGTACCATGTTTTCCCAAAAATAAGTCCTATTCTGAAAATAAGCCCTAGCTTGATTTTTGAGGATAGCCCTACCCCCAAAATAAGCCCTACTTTTGGGGCAAGGCACACACTTAAAAATCAAGCTAGAGCAGGGGTGAGGGGGGTGGATCTGCCCCATGCACCCCGCACCCACTTACCTCATAGCCAGGCCTCTCCTCGCTGGCTCACTTCTTCTGCGGCTTCTTCTGCAGCCAGGCCTGCATTTCTCAGTCACAGGCCTTTCCGGAAGGCCTATGCAACCAAGAACCAAGCTATGGATTCAATTCATAGCGTGGTTCTGCAAGCCCTCTGCAGCCGAGGACCAAGCTATGGATTAATCCATAGCTCGGTACTCGGCTGCAGAAGCCTTCCAGAAAGGCCTGACTGCAAAATGCAGGCCAGAATGCAGCTGCTCCTTCAGGCCCCAGAAAAAGTGGGCCTGCTGGGCGGGACTGTCAGAGCCAGGGGTGAGTAAGACATCTCCCAAAAATAAGACCTGGTGCCTCTTTTGGAGGCAAAAAATAAATAAAAATATAAAACCTGGTCTTATTTTCGGGGAAACACGGTAGGATACAGATGCAGGGAAAGGTTTCATAGGCTAGTATGAGTGACTGACAGCTATTCTTCCTCCTCCCTGTTATGAAAATGCAAATTTAATATATTTAGTTCATTGAATAAATCTAGCCTGATTAAACCAAATAATTTTAATGAGGTCACCGCTTTAATACTTATCAGTGCTAGAAAATTCACATTATTATTCCCATATAACATCTAGTCAAGTGAAGATATTACATTTTTAATTCATACTAGCTTTAAAATAACACAACCAGGAAACTCATCTGGGGATTCCACATAATGGGTACCAAAGCAACCAGCACACTGCCCCTTATGCATTTCAGATAGCGAGGGAACATGGAGCTTGATCTTAGTGGTGGAATTACAGTAGGAAGCAGTTCTTGAGATACTCTGGCTCCATGCCATGCTTCAGGCAGTCCTCAACTTATGACTGGTTGTTTAATGACTGAAATAACAACAGACTTTTAAAAGGCTACTTACAGCCGTTCCTCAAAATTACAATTACTGCATCCCACTGATGACATGAACACATTTTCTGTGGTATTTCCAGGAACAGGCTCACATTTAGGACCAGTTACAGCATTCTATGGTTACATGACTGCAATTTGCAATGTTTTTTGGTGTTTTCCAGAAGAATGGCAATGGGTATGTTGAAGTTACTAAACAACCATATGGTTTCCTTAATGATCATATGATTTTACAACCATGGTCAATTGCATTACGACTGGTGTAAAAATGGTCATAAAATCAACCCCAGTCGTATGGTCCCTCTACTTACAACTGTAACAACTTATGACCAAATTTGTGGCCTCCATTGTGGTCTTAAGTTGAAGACTTACCTGTATTTCTTCAAAGAATAAAAGCTGCCTTTCAAAGACTGCCGAAATAACTTGATGAACAGTGTAGCTAGCAGAAGAGACTAAGCAGGGTAGTCTGATCTTCTGATCCCAGAAAGACCCTAATAACTTAAATCTAGATCAACTGCAGTTTGCAAATTATTTTTAAGAGCACAGCAGCATCAAACAGAGTAATGCAACCTCGCTAAAGTATGAATGACCAGGCAATAGAAATGTAGTTGTAATATCAAGGATAGAATCAAGATCACGTGAAGTATTAATACCACTTTATAATGCCTTAGTAAGGCCACACTTGGAATACTGCATCCAGTTTTGGTCACCACAATGTAAAAAAGATGTTGAGACTCTAGATGTTGAGAGAAGAGCAACAAAGATGATTAGGGGACTGGAGGCTAAAACATATAAGGAACAGTTGCTGGAATTGGGTATGTCTAGTTTAATGAAGAGAAGGACGCGGGGGGACATGATAGCAGTGTTCCAGTATCTCAGGGGTTGCCACAAAGAAGAGGGAGTCAAGCTATTTTCCAAAGCGCCTGAAGGCAGGACAAGAAGCAATGGATGGAAACTAATCAAAGAGAGAAGCAACCTAGAACTAAGGAAAAACTTCCTGACAGTTAGAACAATTAACCAGTGGAACAACCTGCCTCCAGAAGCGGTGAATGCTCCAACACTGGAAGTTTTTAAGAAGAAACTGGACAGCCATTTGTCCGAAATGGTATAGGGTTACCTGCCTGAGCAGAGGGTTGGACTTGATGACTTCCAAGGTCCCTTCCAACTTTACTACTACTACTACTAATACTACTACTACTACTATTATTATTATTATTATTATTATTATTATTATTATTAATTATCAAGTCAACAAAATATGCCTCTTGCCACTATGTCCTACCACTATTTTTATCTGGTTATCTAAAACTACTCAGTCTGAGATTATTTATTTATTTTAACTATTTACAGAGCTGTCCCTCTCACAGCAGTGACACTGGTGGACATAAAAAGATTTAAAACCATAATAAAAGTAATAACTCATGATGCCCCAATTAAATAATACTCTTCCAAACAAAAGGTCTATGGAGATTCTCAGTCATTCAGGTCATGGTTGTCCCAAAGGTAGGAGTGTTACTTGAGGAGATTCAGGAATCAACAGGGATAAAGCTCCTATCAATCTCCTCTTCAAAACGTGTGACAGGACAGTTTTTGCTTTATGACTAGGCAGTGGTACACCAAGCCATGCTGGCCCCCAAAAGTACATTTAAGGCCAGATAGAAATTATTTTAGCAGGTTTTTCTGCTGATTCCCATCCCAAAGAAGATCTTATTGCAGCCTCATTATGGGCTGTATCACTGTCTCTTAATGTTTATAAATATCAAATGGGATCTATCTCCAGAGACAGGCTCTTTCTTGATTTAATAAGTCAAATGGGTGAAGATGTAAACAGTGGATCTCTTCCTTCCAAAGATCTACATCTTCAAATTGTATAAATCTGTAATATTCATAAAATTGACTACAGAATCTCAATGCCCCAAAACACTAGGGTTTCCTGCCTGAGCAGGGTGTTGGACTAGATGACCTCCAAGGTCCCTTCCAACTTTATTATTATTGTTGTTATATTATTATTATTAGTTCTGAAAGAACCTCCAGCAGACTGTGCAAAGCTAAAAGAGCAAAGAAAAGTGAAAGGCAAAGTTTGTAGCTAGCAAACCAATATTCAACCAAAGCTATAAGGGTCCGCTGTGGGAAGAAGGGCTGAAACAGTGTTGTGACATCATAACAGAGACTCCATGACTTGCATACTTGCCTGATGTCAGGACATAAATATGAAAAATGGGGTTTTGTGCTGTGTTCCTGCAACATACTTTTCATCCTTGTGGTTTCTAGTGGAAGTCTATGAGCAAACACTGAATAAATCTAAACCAAATGAATCAACAGTTCCTGCAAACACAAATCAAGGAGCCATCTGGAGTACAGGTACAGAAAAACAAAGAATACCCTCGTGTATTTTCCCTGAATTTGGGGAAGGTAATGGAGAGATGGGAAACGTAATTTGGGTTCATACACATGCTGAATTGTAATATTATTTATTTTGTTGGCTCACCAAATATCACATGAGTCAAGCCATTCACCATTCATTCAATAAATCTAACTAATTTAATAATGTCAGACTGATGTGTGGAAACCAGTGTAAAAATTCACACTGGGACAAAAATATTTTGGCCTCACATATGGGTCTGAGGTGACTGTAAACTACTATGAAAGATTTCTGAAAATATGAGGATAGTCAGTGGAAATGCTGACCCTGTAGAAGCAGCTGAGCAATAGTAGGTTCTCAGCTATGGATCATTAAGTAAGACAATGAATGTGTAATTGCAAATATAGAGTAAAATCCTTACTTATACAGGTAGTCAATGCTTACTGACTGCCTCGTTCAGCAATCATTCAAAATTACAATGGTGCTGAAAAATTAACTTTACAACCAATGCCCGTGTTTACAATATTTGCAGCATCTTTCAGTCACTTGATCATCATTACAGTCAGTACACATTATCCAGTGCCTGACATGCTGCTTTTCTCTCCCCTCTCCCTTGCAGAGCATAAAAGTTGGAAAGGAGAATAAGCAGGCAAACCATGGGGAATACACCAGGCTGTTTGTGTAGTGTACTCATGACTGCCAGTGCCAGTGCATTGTTTTTGATGTGTGCCTGCTTACTCTCTTGCAATCCCTTCCTCTCCAATGAATATAAATACAAACATTAATTTCCTTATTAATTATCCCAGCACTGAGGTGAGCATTCTAAAGTGCAAGGGAGTTGTTAGAAGGTAAACAAAAACCAAAGGTGTGAAACTAATTAATTGTGTCTGTTTTGAGCCAGCTATTTCAAGTGTAGCTGGGGTGAGCCTTCCAAAAGAAAAGGAAAACATAACTGTAGTTAGGTACTTCCCTCTTGGTGTCTGATTTGCTTAGTGACAGAGTTGCCAATCCCAATTGCAGGTGTTAAAGAAGTACTACCTATATAATTACACAGTGCAGCCCTTCTCAAAGCATATTGTAGAGCTGGAAAAGAAGAAGAAAATGGCAATTTTGGAGGACTGGAGCAATTTCCTAACATAAAACCACTGCAATGCTGCAAGATTTTAGATTAGCAAAAATATGAGGAAAGACATCTAGAAGTATAATGATATATAATATGGAGAAAACATAGGATTTTTTTCTCCCTTTATTTTACTAGGATGCAAAGCAAATGTTTTTCAAGCTTTCTGCGATCACAGACCACTAAATAAACATTTTGAAAATGAAGAGACTACCCAATTCAACAAATGCTCCCCTCCTTATGTTTTTGTCTAAGAGTATCAGAATTCACTTTTTGGTGAATGAAATAAAGACCGTGATTGCCTTCTCATATATTCTGTGTTTAAAACTGTTTAAAATTGAATTTTGAACCAAAAAATTAATCTAAAATTATTTATCACTTAGTCAAAATAAAACTGTATAAAATTATGTATCTCTTTCCATAATAATAATAAATCTACTGGTCAAGAATCTTTAACAGAAACTTCTGGTTATTAAAATGCTAGGGAATGAAATGAATCTCTAAACCCAATGAAATTCAATTTATTGCCTATTCATGCTTTTCTTGTAGTTTCAGGTGCAAGGCTGAACTGTTTGAAAAGCACATATGGATTCACAATAATTTACTGCATCTGAGACTTGTTCACTATTGCCAGTTTTTTTAATGTTAGTACTCACAGTGCTATTCCTTGTATATTTCACTGGACTGTATTTGATAGTTTCAGCCACTGATCCACCCGTGTGAATCAGCAGACTATTAGGGCAAGAGGAGAAGCAGGAACTGAGATATGCCATCTCATGGAATTGGTTACACAGAGATTCAATTAACAGTCATGCTGGCTACATTTCCCCTTCATGTGTATGAATACCAGTTCTGCAGAATAACAAACAGAAAGGGCTTCATGTCCAATTTGTGGGCTTTTGGTGAGGCATCCTGCTGAGTAGTGTGGGAGACACAGGTTTAGATGCTCTTTTCATGTTCGCATGTGGGAACTATTTTCATATCTCAACACAACTCTCTCTCCTGAAACAAATTCTACACAATAATAGTATGGAAGGGCTTCCTGCCATGATTTGTGGAAACAAAACCTAACAAAAATGATGAATCACAATTTCCCCCTGCTCCCCAATATCTAGATATCAGAAAAGTAATGGGAATGGCAGATAATTCCTTCTCTGATATGGACGTTCTGCAGCAATTGAAAAGCCTAAAATGAAAATCTGTCTATAGGCAGTTCTCAACTTATGACCACAATTGAGAACAGAATTTCTATTGTTAGGCAAAGAGGTTGTTAATTGAGTTGCGCCTGAGGTTGTTTTTGTTTTTTTACCTTTTTGCTATGGCTATTAAGTAAATCACTGTAGTTCTTAAGGAATCATGCAGACATTAAGCAAATCCAACTTCCCCCAGTGACTTTGCTTATTGGAAGCTGGATGTTGGCCTAGAAGCCAGGAGACTGTCAGTTCTACTCCTGCCTTAGGCATGAAAAGCCAGCCTGGGGATTTTGGGCCAATCACCAGGAGACTGTGAGCTTTAGTCCTGCCTTGGGCATGAAAGCCAGCTCGTTGACTTTGGGCCAGTCACTCTCTCTCAGCCTAACATACCTCATGGGGGTTTTGTGAGGAAAGAGAGGAGGAGGAATGAGTATTTGGTATGTTCATTGCCTTGAGTTACTTATAAAGTAATAAAGATGGGATAAAAATCTAATAAATAAATCAAGGAAATAATCATTCCTCTTTAAAAGTCCCGCAGACTTTCACTTCCAGTGTTTCTCAACCTTGACAATTTTAAGGCATGTGGACTTCAACTCCCAGAATTCCACAGCCAGCAATGCTGGCTGTGGAATTCTGGGAGTTGAAGTCCACATGCCTTAAAATTGTCAAGGTTGAGAAACACTGAAAGTCTTAAACTCTCCATCTGCACACTCAGTTAAAATGAAAGCCAAAACCATGGAACTGCATTTGCCTATGTTTATCTCTCAGCACACCTCCTGTCCCTTCCTTTCATTCTGCTATAGCTGGAAGTTTCCCTGTAAGCTCTTTGGGGCAGAGGCCTTTTCTGGTTTATGTTTCACCAGCCACTGAAGCATCATGCAGTTAAGAATACTTAAGACTGAAGCTTTGGGGGTTCTCACAAATTAAAGACAAGGTCGCCTTCTTCATACTGTATAATTAGGTCCATTTCTGTATTTAAAAGACTGAATTCAACTTTCAACAAGATAAAGTTAAGACAAGAGGCAACAGGTGGGTGCAAAGCTGACAGGAAAGGGGAGGAAGGCCTAGAAACAGCTGAGTATTATTTTTACTAGGTCGAGAAATCCACAGTGTCACTCAATTCAATCCTGGTAAGATTTCATCCTCTGTAGATTTTCTCTTCTCCTATATCAGCTTTGCAACCAGAAGAAATGCCTAAAGATTCTGCAACAGGAAGCAAATCACAAGGAACAAATACAGTAATAGTTAGATAAAAAAGCTTTGCTTTCTTTGAAAAACAAATCTTTGTAGGAAAGAGGAGATGTGGCAGGTTGTAATAACTATTTGGATGTAGGACAAATACATGAATAAACCCAACTTGCTTCTAACATTTAATCTTTACTGCACTGAAACATGGGAAGTTCGTTCATTGTACAATTTCTCCAAGTATAGTATATTACAAATGGCAATAACATTAAAGGCTGCAGGAAGAGAAACAACCTTCCAAATTATTTTTGGTGTGTTGGTGGGGGAAAGGGTGGCAGTAAGTCCCAGGATCACACGTGGCCCTTTCTTCCAGCTGTCAGAGCCCCCTCTAATCAGAAAACAGCTAAAACTTGATGACTGTATTTTGCCAAGTTTGAAGTGAGAAGTGAACCAAATTTATGAAGTAAATTCTTAAATACAATTAACATTTTAAAAAAGCAAATACCTCCCAGCTCCATCCCAAAGAGAAAGAATATCCAGAAAAGGCTGGCCTTTATTAGCTTATTATTATTGTTGCCCTGCCCATTGCACTTTTTGGCCCCTTGAAAATTCTTATACAACCCATTTACCCTGTCAATCCTGTCTTAATGAGAGTGCCAAGGACAAAAACTAAGGATTTTGGGTATGAAAAAAAAAAGATGGCTAAGGCTTCTTCAGAACCAGGAACACATCTCTTACTTGTTTAGTGCGAATATATATTTAACCTTTATGCCATCACAGAACTGATCAACACAGTCCTGGGCAGCCGCACTTAGCCTGATTTTTTCCCAAACAGTCTTTCTCAAAGGACTGTAGAGAAGCCCATATACAGGTAATCCTAGACTTATAACCACTCATTTAGTGACCATTCAAAGTTACAATGGCACTGAAAAAAGAGACATATAACCGTTTTTCACACTTATGACCGAGGCAGCATTCCCATGGTCATGTGATCAAAATTTAGACAAATGCAACTGACTCATATTTATGATGGTTGCAATGTCCCAGAGTCATGTGACCTTCTGACAAGAAAATTCAATGGGGAAGCCAGATTCACTTAACAACCATGTTATTAACTTAATTACACTGACTCACTTAATATCTGTGGCAAGAGAGGTCATAAAACTCACTTAACTGTCTTGCTTAGTAATGGAAATTTTGGACTCAATTGTGGTCGTAAGTCGAGGACTACCTATACCATTCCCTGAATCTATTCACATGACCTCTGTTAAAAAGTGGTAGAGAAAACATATAAAAAAGGAACCCTTATTGGATTATCCATTCCTTATGACCATATTCATTCTTGTTTCTCTGGAAAATATACAATTTTAGGCTTTAGTGATATTCATTTGGTGACCAGATGATAATAATCCAAAGCAACAAATGTATTTAATAATCGTCCTATTTTCCCCATACCCTGTTAGGTGAGTTGGGCTGAGAGAGAGTACCTGGCCCAAAATCCCCCAATCAGCTTTTATGTCTAAGGCAAGACTAGAACTCATAGTCTCCTGATTTCTAGCATGATGCCTTAAAGTTGCCAAAGTTGGAAAATGCTGGTCTAATCTGTTTCGACAAAAATAAGACATTGTTTTGGTGAAGGGGATTAAACAAAGACCCTCTGGCATCATGAATAAAATTAAAAATAAAAATGATTTGGGATGAAGAACTGAAGTGAGGAATATGTATGTATGTATGTATGTATGTATGTATGTATGTATGTATGTATGTATGTATGTATGTAAGTCCTTGACTTATGGCTACAATTGGGACTGGAATGTCCATCGTTAAGAGAGGCAGATAAGTGAATCATGCCCAATTTTATGTTTGTTTGTTTTTTGCTACAATTGTTAAGTGAATCACATGGTTGGTAAACTACACTACAATAAACTCGTGAATATATGCCAGTTGCCAAGGATCCAAATATAATAATAATAATAATAATAATAATAATAATAATAATAATAATAATAATAATAACAACAACAACAACAACAACAACAACAACAACAACAGCAGCAGTAATAATAATAGAGTTGGAAGGGACCTTGGAGGTTTTCTAGTCCAACCCCCTGCTCAGGCAGGAAACCCTTTACCATTTCAGACAAATGGTTGTCCACTCTTCTTAAAAACTTCCATTGTTGCAGCATTCACAACTTCTGGAGGCAGATTGTTCCACCGATTAATTGTTCTAACTGTCAGGAAATTTCTTCTTAATTCTAGGTTGCTTCTCTCTTTGGTTAGTTTCCATCCGTTGCTTCTTGTCCTGCCTTCAGGTACTTTGGAGAATAGCTTGACTCCCTCTTCTTTGTGGCAACCCCTGAGATATTGGAACACTGCTATCATGTCCCCCCTCGTCCTTCTCTTCATTAAACTAGACATACCCAATTCCAGCAGCCGTTCCTTATATATTTTAGCCTCCAGTCCCCTAATCATCTTTGTTGCTCTTCTCTGTACTCTGGAGTCTCAACATCTTTTTTACATCATGGTGACCAAAACTGGATGGAGTATTCCAAGTGGCCTTACCAAGGCATTATAAAGTGGTATTCACACGTCATTTAATCTTGATTCTATCCTTCTGTTAATGCAGCCTAGTACTGTGTTGGCTTTTTTGGCAGCTGCAGGACACTGCTGGCTCATATTTAAGTGATTGTCCACTAGGACTCTGAATTTTGATCATGTGACTCATCGAATTCGGTACTCAATGCATTTTAGTGCGAAAATTTTGTTCCAGTACTCATCATTTGTTTGGTGCTCAATGCACAAGCTAGAACTTATCAGTGTCAGCTACCTTGTGACTCACTATTTTATTCCTTATGGACAAAATTTGTTTGGTACTCGTTTTTGGTATTCATCACGCCTCCCGGAACCAATTAATGTTGAGTACTGAGGTACCACAGTATTTGATTTCAATCAATCAATCAGAATAGAGCTGGAAGGGACCTTGGAGGACCTTCTTGCCTTTGAGTAGTAGCATGTTTTCTCATGAGTAATTCTCCCATGATAATCAGTCAGAATAGAGCTGGTCTTCTAGTTCAATCAAGCAGAACATCCTATACCATTTCAGATAGGTGGCTGTCTAGTCTTTTCTTAAAAATCTCCAGTGATGAAGCACATACAACTTCTGAAGGCAAGCTGTTCCACTAGTAAATTGTCCTCACTGTTAGGAAGTTTCTCCTTAGTTCTAGGTTGCTTCTTTGCTTGATTAGTTTCCATCCATTGTGTCTTGTCTTGCCTTCTGGTACTTTGGAAAATAAGTTTACCCCCTCCTCTTTGTGGCAACCTCTCAAATACTGGAATACTGCTATCATGTCCCCCCCACTAGTCTTTTTTTCTCTAGATTAGCAAAACCCAAATCCTGCAACCGTTCTTCGTATGTTTTAGTCTCCAGGCTTTTAATCATCTTAGTTGCTCTTCTTTGCATTTTTTCCAAAGTCTCAACATCTTTTTTGTAATGTGATGACGAAAACTGGATGCAGTATTCCGTGTGTGATCTTACTGAGGCTTTATAAACTGATACTAATGTGATTTTGATTCTATGCCTCTGTTTATATAACCAAAGATTGTATTAGCTTTTTTGGCTGCTGCTGCACATTGCTGGCTCATATTCAAGTGATCATCCAGTAAGACTCTCACAGTTACTATTTTTGAGCCAGGTCTCGCCTAATCTGTACTTATACCTTTGATTTTTCCTGCTTAAATATAAAACTTTGCTTTTCTCCACATTAAAATTCATTTTGTTGGATAGAGCCCATTGTTCAAGTTTATCAAGATCTTTTTGGATTCTGAGCTTGTCCTCTGAGATGTTGGCTATTCCTGCCAGCTTAATGTATCTGCAAATGTTATGAGTTCCCCTTCTATTCCCTCATCTAAGTAATTTATGAAGATATTGAAGAGTATTGGGCCTAAGAGGGAACCTTGTGGTACTCCACTGCTCACTTCCCTCCATGTAGATGTAGTACCATTAAGGACTACTCATTGAGTATGGTTTGTCAGCCAGTTACAAATCCATCTGCTGGTGAAGCTGTCTATCCCACATTTTTCTACTTTACCAAGAAGTAGGTTGTGGTCTACTTTGTCAAATGCCTTGCTGAAGTCCAAGTATACTATGTCCACAGCATTTCCCTGGTGTACTAATTTAGTCACTTTGTCAAAGAATAAAATAAGATTGGTTTGGCATGATCTGGCCATGCTGGCTACTACTTATAACTTTGTTTCTAGATGTTCACAGAGCTGTTTTTGATTATTTTTTCCAATATCTTCCGAGGCATTGATATTAGTCTGATTGGTCTGTGGTTTCCTGGGTCCATTTTCTCCCCTGTTTTGAAGATGGGAACCACATCAGCTCTTTTCCAATTCTCTGGTGGTTCCCTGGTGCTTCAGGACTTTTTAAAGATATGGAACAATGGTTCCGAGATAACATCTGTCAGCTCCTTCAGAACTCTGGGATGTAATCCATCGGGTCCTGGTGATTTATATTCATCAAGGTCAGACAAGTGTTCTCTTACCATTTTCTTGCTTATTTTAATTTTTATTTCTAGTCTGTCTTCTACAGTTATGTTTTGGTAGGTTGAGTTATAGTCCTTTTTCTGTGACGACCGATGCAAAGAATGAGTTAAGCAGCTCTGCTTTCTCTCTACTGCCTGTTACTTCCTTGCTATTGTCTCTCTTTAGTGGACCAAAACTGTTTCCTTGACTTTTTTCTTGTTATTTATATGTTGAAAGAAACATTTTTTTATTATCTTTGACTTTTGTTGCAACTCTTTGTTCATTTTGAGTCTCTGCTTTCCTGATTTCATCTTTGCAGATTCGGGCTATCTGCTGATATTCTGCCTTAGTTATGTATCCCTCTTTCCATTTTTTTTTATTTTTGTCTTTCATTTTGTCAAAGAGAGCTTTGTGCAACCATGCTGGTTTCTTCTTGGATTTCTTGTTTTTCTTTTTCAGTGGTATTGTGTTGGACTTTAAGTAATTTGAATGTGTTTGAAAATATATAGAATACTTGGTGAATGGTTCAACAATGAGCAAGAAATAAGACAAGTATGATATTCCCAATGGCCAATCCTTGATTCACAACCACAATTGCAACCAGAACTTCTGTCACTAAGCGAGATGGTCACACCTGATTTTACATCCTTTTTTGCTGCATTTCTTAAATGAATTACTATAGTCGATAAGTGAATCACGTGGTCATTAAACGAATCCAGCTTCTTCCAATGACTTTGCTTGCTGGAAGCTGTCTGGAAAGGTCACAAATGAAGACTGTGTGACCCATGAATGCTGCAACTGTCATAATTTCTGTACATGCTGGTTGCCAAGCACTCAAATTCTGATCATGTCACCATGTGGATGCTACAACAATTATAAGTGCAAGGACCAGTTGTAAGTCACTTTTTTCAGCGCCATTGTAAATTTGAACGGTCACTAAATAAATGGTCATAAGTCAAGGCCTATCTGTAAATACGTTAGGGAAGCTTGTGTTGTCATAGACTGCAATGGTTGTGAATGTGAATGTATGTGAACTGTTGTGTAAAAATAATGCTGTGTTACCTGAGAACCCAAACGATTTCCTATAAATGTTAACCTAAATGGTGCAGTAGGAGTATGGATTTGAAAATTTATTTATCAAAGATCAAGGTAGTTTTGTTTGACATGAAAGTAGAAGTAAACAATCACATAAATGGTGAAAAGAAAATGCATTTGTATACTTCAGTAAAATGTTCATCCTTAGTTAGGAAAATGGATGGAGAAATTTTAAGATGTGAAAATGCTGGTAAATAGGGGTGGTATACTGTGAATAATGAATGTTTGTTGAAAGAAACAAAACAGCTATGTGTTTCTGCCTTCATTGTTATTTGAAAATGAGTAAAGTTATCAGTTTTTCAGGGCAGACCAGACCAAACAAGAGATACAAGAATTCTACAAATGCTACTTTATTGTTGTAGGATATAATAACTGAAAGCCTATCCAAGTTTCTCGCTATCCCATCTAATACTAAACAAAATTAAGGCTTATTTTGTGATATTTTTCTCACACTTCCTTCCATCTCTGGATTGTAGAATTTCTTATCCACGTTCCCCTAACTGCTCGCCCTTTTCCTCCTCCTCTTCATAGTTTTCACATACCTTCCCCAAGATCATTCTAAATACCTTTACAGATAGCCATGTTAGGAGGTAGACAAAACTAAGATAAATGCAGTGGAAATGGTTTGCTTAAGAAGCATATATGATAAAACAGAAAAGACAGGGTCAACAAATAAATGCTGAAGGAATGTGGAAGGAATACAAAAATGAATGGCTAATACTGAAACAAATATGCTGAGGTGGTTTGGTCATACAGAGAGAATGAAGATCAAACTGCAATACTAGCATAGGAAGAAGAAATGGGATGAAAAGGAAGAAATGAAGGAAGCTACAGTATAGCTGGATGTGGTTGATGAGTTCTTCAAAAAGAAAGAGAAGAGAAGTTTAAACGGTCATGTATAAAGTGGTAGTTGGATCTGCTGAAATTAAGGATGTCTTGCAAACCGGAAATTGGTATGGAGAGTTAAACTGAATGGTGGTAGAGTAAATCAGTTTTGCTATCTTTAATCACACTTCTTGCTTCTTATTTATTTTCAGTGCTAACATTTACTCCAAAAGGAAATTGTATGAAAGTTGGATACATATTTATCCATTATTTTTTTATATTTCAGTCTATGACTCTGTGATCCTGTGCATGTTGACATAAAAGTATTTCTTGTGAAGACTTGTTTCAAATAAGTGAGCATTGAAGCATAACTTTTCCAACAGGCTGCCTTAAAATAAATTCAAGCCATTCTCATATCACATTTAACCAAAGTTAAGGTGAATAGGAATGTTATCACATGAGAAGTAAGCAGCCATCCTATATGTTAAGTCTCTCCAATGCAGCTAAAGAACTGCAAACTCTAGCTGTGAAGTAACTAAGAGAGAGAACAGCCCATTCATCTACCTTTCAACCCTTCAGCCCCCAATGCTCTTACAATAGATAATTTATTTTTAATCCTGCTTTGCTTTCTTACCTAAATTCATAAGATTTAGATCACTTTAAACTCTTTTAAGCAGCATGGTGGCATTCATGAAAGACACCACAACACTGTTCCTCACAGACTATATAAGGAAATAGCCTAATTCCCAGCAGGGTTTACCACCACAAACTCAAACAGAGAAACCTCTCTGTCTTGGAATTGAGCCCTGGAGTGATTTCCTAAAAACAAATTTCAGAGTAGCTTTCTATGCTTTGCAAAATTCAGCAGGAAGCTACCATCAAATGGCCCCAGCAACAGCTGCCCTCAAACCCTGCAAGCCTTATGTTCTCATGTGAACTGGAAGAACACACACCATTCTCTTCCACAATGAACACTGGGGGCTCTGTTCAGAATTACACTGAGACTGGACAAAAAGGGGAGGGGGAAAATGACACATTTTTAGCACCATCATCTCCCTCCCTTAACAAAACATGTGCTAGCAGTGGGATATAAACATTTCATTCACAGGCAGCAAAAACTGTTTTATTTTCTTTAAAAATTGGTAATAAATAATAAAGTGGATGTTTACTTTGCAAGCTGACAATGGAGTCAAATGGTACAGCTGTGCAACAGATCCAGATCTGAAGGGTGGAATGTGATTGACACAAACATATAGTCCTGCTTATGCACACCTTAAACCAAATTCTTCTTTGGATTGTGCATCATCTACACAAGGCAGCTACATGAATAAAGGAAAAAAAACCCCCAAGAATGCAAACCTGGATCTCTGCATACAAAATCATGAGAAGTGTTAATACCACTTTACAACGCCTTGGTAAGGCCACACTTGGAATACTGCATCCAGTTTTGGACACCACAATGTAAAAAAGATGTTGAGACTCTAGAAAAAGTACAGAGAAGAGCAACAAAGATGATTAGGGGACTGGAGGCTAAAACATATAAGGAATGGTTGCTGGAATTGAGTATGTCTAGTTTAATGAAAAGAAGACACGATAGCAGTGTTCCAATATCTCAGTGGTTGCCACAAAGAAGAGAGAGTCAAGCTACTCTCCAAAGCCCCTGAAGGCAGGACAAGAAGCAACAGGTGGAAACTAGTCAAGGAGAGAAGCAACCTAGAACTAAGGAGAAATTTCCTGACAGTTAGAACAATTAATCAGTGGAACAACCTGCCTCCAGAAGCTGTGAATGCTCCAACACTGGAAGTTTTTAAGAATAGACTGGGCAACCATTTGTCTGAAATAGTATAAGGTTTCCTGCCTGAGCAGGGGGTTGGACTAGAAGACCTCCAAGGTCCCTTTCAACTCTATTATTATTATTATTGTTGTTGTTGCTGTCATTGTTGTTGTTACCACTAAATAATCTATTAGCAAACTACAGCTCTTCATTCTATTAGCAAACTACAGCTCTTCATTCTCAAGGAATTACTTTTAAAAGTCTGAGGATAAACTAACACATAATGCAGAAGCAAAGGTCATATATTTGATATATTCAAATATTCCAGGAATAGCAATGTGTGCCCAGCATTTCATAGATGGCAACACCACACATATCCATACATCAGACTAGCTCTATACATTCAGTACATAGCATTACTTGCAAGCAAGGGCAGTAGCAAGAGCTCTCTAAGCCCTTGAGAACAAATGCAGCCACATAGTCCAGCTTCTTAATCTCTTGATATGCTACCTGATCTAGCTCAAGCCCATCAGTAGAAAACCAAACCAAATCCAAGTGCCTAATGTAGCTTCCCTCAAGCTCCTGCAATGGAAATTCCCTTCCTCTCTCCCCATTTTCAAGCAAAATTGAGGAAAGACAGGAGGAGGAGGAGGAAGAGGAGGAATATTCAGAATTTTTTATTTTGTGATTTTTGCCCAAGGAAGCTACATTTAATAGAACTTTTACCCTACTGTAAAACCATACCTAATTTATAGTATAACTGTTTTTAAGAGAATTGGAATGCATAGATTTAAAAACAGCCTATCCCCAATATTTAGAAGGACACAACTCCAGAGTGTGCCAATGAACAAAAAGCCAGTTGAGTCTACATAGATGAACTTTACCTCAAACAGATATACACTACTAATACCAGAAGGAAACCAGGAAATGACATATATCAGGGGTGTCAAACTGCCGGCCCACAGGCCACATGCATCATAGCGAAACCGCGCCCACCCCATTGCCAGCAATGGCAAAAAAAAGTCACGATACGTCGCGACACGTCATGTGACGTTGTGAGTTTGACACCCCTGACATATATCAACAGTTCCTAGGTTCATCTCTCTCCAAAAGAGCATTTTATTGCTCATCTTCACAATTTTTTCAGTTCTTATTGTCAATCCTGACTCAGTCTTACGAAGGATAAAGAAACTAAATCAAAAAGTTCATTCCCAAAAAAAGACCAATGTGAGAATCCACTGAAAAAGCTTGAATCTCTATTGTCAAAACCTCTACTTGAAATCATCACCATCACCACCATAAGCTTTCTCCCCCATGACTCAGCTGCACTTTGCACACTTGAAGTATTTATAAGAAGCTACACTGAGCATGCTCAGTTGTTGTGGTTGTTAAAAAAATAAAAAAAAAACTAACATACTTCTGAAATCAGCAATGCATTTTTCCTGACTAACGGTATTAGAACTTTTATACTGAACTGAGATGGGGAAACTTGGGCCTGTGGCTTGAACCCAAAGGCCATTCTCTCCCTCACCAATCAAAGAAACATTTGCAGTATTATGAACACCTGCAAAGCACTCCTGCTCCAGGTGTGTCCTGCATCTTTTCCCTGAAAATTCCCTAGGTGACAATGTTAAGAATCTTTTAGGGAAGGCTTTATCCCTGGGGCTCAGTGGTGGGATTCAAATATGTGAACAACTGGTTCTTAGTGTGGATGCCGCTTCCAGAAGTCCATTCTGGGCCTGGGCAACAAAAAATTAACTACTGGTTCTGCTGAACTGGTACGAACTGGCTGAATCCCACCACTGCCCTGGCTTCCTGAAGCTGCTCTTCCCTGGGAGCTGGACGACTTCTCTAAAGGCAGGGACTGAAGTTGAGTCTAAGGCAGGGGTCCTCAACCTTGGCAACTTTAAGACTTGTGGACTTCAACTTCCAGAACTGGGAGTTGAAGTCCACAAGTCTTAAAGTTGCCAAGGTTGAGGACCCCTGGGTAAGGCTTTCAACTTAGAGGAGGAGATTGAAAGGAGCCAGGGTTTTACCCAAGTGAGAATCCATTCCCTGGTAATGTCCTAGAGTGCTCAAAGCACTGGCACACATGATCCCCATTCTTTTAAGAAAGGAAATCACTGTTCTTTATTTCAGATAGGAAATCTAAGGCTACAGTAAGAGTGTGGTTTGTCTAATAAATCCAAGGCAGACAGGAAGCTTGAATGAGCAGCCTCTCAATTTGCTACTCACAATGCAATCTTATGCAGGTCTACTCAAAAGTTAGCCCAAGTTTATTTATATAAGAAAAAAATGTGTTGCCTCTCAGCATTGCTTCCAACACAGTTTACACAAACTAGGCAAAGTATAAAGCATCTTAAAATATCACTCTAGAAATGTTTGAAACCTAGGTTTTATCGTGTAACAATGATTCCACACATTGAGTATTATCTCAGAAAACATACCTCCCCCTTTTTCAGGTTGCTATCAGCCTAACCTCAAACATTTACTTGATCTAAAAAATATAGCAGCCCTTCCAATCTGGCACTCTTTTAGAACAAAATGTCCAAAATTCCTTAGTTGCAAACCCAAAACATTTGAAAGGTGCCAGATTGGGAAAAGCTAGTGTTCAAGACTACAGACTTTAGTACTCTGAATATATTAGTATTTTATAGTAATACATTACAATATATAATATAGTAGTATTATATGGCAAGCTAAGTGTGAATTGTGCATATATTTAGATCAGTATAAGATTTTCATTGGCAGCTTTTGCAGATATTTTATCATTCTTGAACTGCTTCACTGTTTAGCCCAGTGGTTTTCAATTTTGGCAACTTTAAGATGTGTGGACTCTAGACAAGTATAAAGAATTTGGATAAGTCAACACCTTCTCTCATATTTTAATTTTTTAAAGAAGTCTCTTCCTCCCATATGTCACCCCTATCAATAATCAAATTACAAAACCACTATCCTTTAGTTTGTATTACTGAGGTCTTCCAGCCCCATGCTTGAGCAGGAGAACCTATAGTACTATTTCAGACAAGGGACTGTCTAGTCCAGGGGTAGTCAACCTTGGCTCTTTTATGACTCGTGGACTTCAACTCCCATGCTGGCTCAGGAATTCTGGGAGTTGAAGTCCACGAGCATAAAAGAGCCAAGGTTGACTACCCCTGGTCTAGTCTCTTAAAAATCTCCAGTGATGGAGCGCCCACAATTTCTGAAGGCAAGCTGTTCCACTGGTTAATTGTCCTCACTGTTAGGAAGTTTCTCCTTAATTCCAGGTTGCTTCTCTCTTTGGTCAGTTTCCAACCATTGTTTCTTGTCCTGTCCTCTAGTGCTTTGGAGAATAGTTTGATGCACTCCTTTGTGGTAGCCCCTCAAATACTGAAATTCTGCTATCATGTTGCCCCTGTTTCTTCTTTTCTTTAGACTTGTTAAAGAAAAAAGAAGTAGAGACTTCAATCCCAGAATTCCCTAGGCAGCACGCTAGGAATTGAAAGTCCACACATATCTTAAAGTTGCCATGGGTTGAAAAAATCTGGTTTAGCCTATCACAAAATGCATATATAAAAGGAGGTTTAAATGGATGTGTGCAAAGCCTCCAGTTCAGACCTTCTCTTGGCCATAAATTGCAAGTTCTAAGCAGTTGTGCTTTACTCAGCCATGGTTTAATGAATGCGACAAAACTAGTTAGAAGTGTACCACATAATTCTCTATAAACTATCATTTTCAAATCACAATAGCTCGATCAGCATAGCATGTTATGCCAGTACCAAATAAATGTGTATGCTTATGTGAACTAGCCAATAATTACCATTCTCTCTTAAGCTAAATCTTCACTGTTGACAATAAGGAGATAATAACATGGAAATACATAACAGGGCTGATAAAAATTATTGGGATAATATATGTGAAGAAAAATCTAAAATACATTATATAATCTAAAATACAAGACATTATATAAATGTCATGCCTTGTAAATTTTTGTCAGTATCTGCACAAGGATTTTGCAAGGAGGTTCCAGAGAACTTAAAAAGAAACTTTGTATATGGATGTCAAAACTTTTTTTCACTGTTGAGAAAAATGACTTTTTTTTTTTTGCTCTTACACAGAGGACAAACAATTTGTAGTCCTCTAGTGCTGTTGAACTTCCAGACTCTTTAATCACAGGTAGTGTGAAAAACAATTGTTTCTAAAAAATCAATTTCCTCCATCTCTTCTCTAACACATGCACGATGAACACTTAATTCTTTTTTGCCGCATATCATGGGTTTGCTACATGGATACTCCAATAATGTAATCCTTATTCATAGGGGAAATACAATATAAACAAATTCTAAAGTATCAATGTAAACATGCACATATTTTCTATAGTAAAATAATGAATATTTCAACCTATTGGCAATGCCACAAAGAACTACCAGAAGTTTTTGCTGAAAAACACATCAGTCCCAAGTTCTTATGAAAGAATGGGCTTCCCCAAATTGCTAAAACTCATGTATGTCATATAAATACATACACACAAGTACACATGCACACCCTCAGAGGAGCAAAGGCAAGAATTATTCAACATGCTTCACAAGGTAACATTACGCTTCTTCTGCACACTGCTGAAAGACAGAGGAAAACCTATCCCCCCTCCCCCAAAAAAAGCCTAGGAAATCCAGACTCTACGTGACCTGACTTAGTTATTTGACAGCAGGTTTTATGGGAGGGGAAAAAAAGACATTTACAATCATTCATGCTACCCGGAGTTATAGCAAAGCTTACACTGAATGAGCTTGCAGAGGAAAAAGTATCATCAGGAAGTTACTCCCAATTGTTGCCATTAAGAGGGTTGTTTTGGAAGAGCGATTTCTATACAGCATCCAAAATTTAAAAAAAAACCAAAACCATCCAACCCACCACCTTTCGAATATGACTATGCATCCTCATATACATCAGAGAACAATGTGGCATTCAAAATGGTCTGGATGCACCAAAAGGGAGGGGAGGGGAGGAGGAAAGAGGAGACAAGGCGGGGGGGGGGGAACTCACCAGGGCTGTTGGCTTCATTTTCCAGAACGTGCAGTTCTGTGCAGTCGGCCAGGGAATGCTCAAGGCAGAGCTGAAGGAAACGGGCCTGACTCCGAGTCACTCGCTTCAATAAGGAAAGCAAAGCAACTGTCTGTTCGCACTCATTCCAGCCTTTGAACCAACCTGCCAATACTCCAACCTGGTCTCGAAACATCATGGTTGGTGTGAGTGAATGTCTGCATGCAATATCGAGAACAGGAGAGGAAAAAAAAATCTGTGTGGGGCACTCCCCGATATGTTTTTTTGCAAGGAAGAAAAAGTAGGAGAATCCCTTAGAAGTTCCTTTTTTACTTCCCACCCACCTCCCCTTTTTTAACCTCTATTTTACAACGTTGTCACTGCAGAAATAGGACAGATATTCGAAGACAGATTTGGAGGTTTGCTTGCTCTTCTTCTTCTTCTTCTTCTTCTTCTTCTTCTTCTTCCTCGCGTGTCCAAAATGCCAGTGGCTGCTTCTTAATTCTGCCAAAGACGATGTCACATGGTGGCAAGGGAAAACAGACACACTGCGTGGTTTCTGTGTGTGGACTTAGACAGCTGTATTTCTCAACAAGGCACAGCAATGTGTGAAGATGTTGTGAGGGGATATGGATTGTGTAGCTGTTTTCTTCTGGGGGTTTTGCTTCCCCCTCCCTCTTTGCTCTTTTCCAGTCTGGTTATTTTAGCCCAGGGCTGGCACTGGCTCTCCTTCCTCCGGCAGCTTTCTGGACCATCCACAGTCACAGCATTCCTTGCTAAGGGAAGTGGAGAAAATAGAAGCCTTCACAACTGTTGGAGGGGAGGAGGGGATGGAGAAAGAGAGAAAAAGAATTTTGCTGTGAGATGAGATACTCTGAAAGGCAAACACTATGATTCAGCATGACAAACAAGCGTCTCACTTCCTAATATGACAGAAGGGAAATTTGGGATCAGCAATCACCGAGAGCAAGAGGGTGGGCCAGGGAGGGAGACAATGGCTTGGGGCTGTGTGTGTGGGGCAGCAAAGGGTTGTGTCTTCTTTTTTTGTTAAAGACCACCCTCCCAAGAAATAACAGGTTCTGTGAAAAAGGAAGAGATGAGCACAGAGATACGGAGACACTAAAAATGCAGCCCACACACAGGCAGCAGAGGGAGTGATGGAGAGGTGCGGGCTTCACATCAGAGAGATTTAAAAGGAACCTCCCTGCTACACAGCAGTGAGGAGGACAGAGCTCCCTGTTGCTTATTGTACATTCTAAGCAGTCTCTCCCCCCCCCCCAAAGATAGGAGCGTACCTGGCTGGGAGAGACAGGGCTGCAACTGATCATTCATGCACAAGGAGAAAAGGGGGTGGAGGTGGGGGGAGAGAACTTAACACTGCAGCTATAGATAGCTAATGCAAACCAGCCCAGGTTCTGGTGCTCCCCCCTCCCTCCTCCCTCCTTCTCCTAAGGAGAAGGGCTGCTGCTTCAGCTACAGAATCCAAGCATCTCCCAACCAGTCACCACCAGCCCCCGCTGGATGTAGGCTCCAAGCAAGCAGCAGGCAGGAGACAAAAATAAACTCTCAGGCACCCCCCCCCCTTCCTTCCCCAAGACCACAGCACACACGGTTCAGAGAAACGGGAGAGGGAGGGGGGAAGGGGGTGGTGACCCAAGGAAACTCACTACAGATGCTCGTTTTCACACTGCTTTAAAAAAAAAATATGGGATGAGCACCAGCTGTCCCCCCTTTCTCCAATCAGCGTTCACACTCACAGACCGTCCTGCATGCACTTCACACACTTATATTCAAATCTATCGCACAAGGTGGCGTCCATCTCTCATTTTCTCTGCGGGTTGAAATCTCTACCAAGGGCAGCTTCTTCCAGGGGAGGGGGGGGGGCTGCAAATCTACAGAAAAGGCTCCCCCCCCCCCAACCTAGCTCACATGCTCCAGACTACAACTCCCATCGCTGCAGCCGGGATGGCCATGGCTACGGAAGCAGCCCTTGGAATCCTTACACTTCTGGAGAGTTCCAAGGTGAGGACTACCGCTTGAGAGTCTATGCCAGGAAGGGCAATGGGGGGAGCCGGCATCCCCCAAGCACAGACGGGTGCAGAAAAAAATAATTGTCCCAGAAAAAGCATTTTACTGTAATGGGCTTCGATACCGTCGAAGCAGGCGAGTCCTCAAGAACTAGATGCCTTCTAGAAGGGGAAGCCCCACCATCCCCAAATGACCTGCCCGGAAACTTTCAGGGTGTCGGAAGGAGAAGCAACAACCTTTGCCCTTCCCCCCCCCCCCGCCGCCGCCCCTGCCTGTAACAGGAGGCGAGCACCGGTCCCAAATAAACTTCGAGCCCGGGACTGCACGAGCTCTCCCAGCCAAACGCAAACAAGAGGGACCCGGGCACCCCACCCGGCACTGCCCGCGCCCTCAGGCGGCTCTCTACTCCTGGCCACAGACCTCCGCCAAGCTCCTCTCCGCCTCCCAGCCGCGCCCCCCTGGCTCCGCGTCCTCCGAGCCCCGCGACAGACTGGCGTCCCCGGCTTCATGCCGGGAATCCCCTCGCGCCCGGGAGAACGCCGGGCTCGCTCCTGACGGACAGGAGGAAGGGCGCCGCAGAGGAAGGGCGCTCGCCCGTCGTTCCGCACGACTATCCCGCTTCCTCGCCCGCCCGCCCGCCTCCCTCGCGCTATGCGGAGGAGCGCCCACCTGGCTGCCGCGCGCCCTCTCGCTCGCCGTCCTTCTCTTGCCGGCTTTGGCTCGACCCTTTACTGAGGAAGAGGAGGCAGAGGAGCCGGCGACGGAGGTGGCGGTGGAGGAGGAGGAGGCGGCGGCGTCGGCGTCTGGCGGTGCCCGGGCAGGGCCATGGCGAGCCCGCGCACCCGCGAAGGCGACCCCGGCGGCCCGGAGCAAGAGCTGCGCGGCGTCCGGGCGCGCCGTCGGACCCGCGTCTCTCCCCGCCTGCTTCTCCGGCACTAGTGAGCCGCGCGCCCCGCGGAGCCCCCGCTCCTCACATGCTAGTCATTAGCACAGCCCATGACGTCATGGCCTCGGCAGCGGAGGTGCAACGCCCCCTCCCCGAGGAGCAGGGGGCGCCTCGCATTCCTCCGCCGCTGACTCAGCCCCAGGCGAGGCGAGGCCGTGGTGGCTTTGCGCGGGGCGCGATTGGCTGCAGGGGCGGAGCGCAACTCGATTCCACCCCAGCCGGGAGCGCGGCAGAGGAGGAGGAGGAGGAGGAGGGGCTCCAGCTGCTCGCTGCTGTCATTCCCGACGCGAGGAGACTTTGCGTTTGCGAACAGGCGGCTTGTTGCGCTTCGTCTCGCGCGCCCGCACTTTTGCTGCCTTGCAAAGGACACGCCCGTCCGCAAAAGCCCCCCCCCCCGCTCACCACGTCTGTTCGAAATGGATAGCCGCCCACTTCTGGCCCAATACCTGCCTACAGGTTGGTTCTCCTGGGTGGCACATGGCTCCGAGATGTCCCACTTCCCTCTTCCTAACGCGTACCACCGCCCCCCTCGAAATGGTGTTTGCGAAAGCAGGCCGCTAAAAAACACACACACAAAAAAAAAAAACACCTCGCACCCTTACACAAACCTGGTCTTGGACGAGTGAGCTGTAACGAGGCACGAGCGAGAGTTTCGTGCCTGCCGAGAAAGAAAGCCCGTCAAACCTCCCAGCAACATTGGAGTGCCTCCTCTAAACGTTGCTGCTGCATTGCAGATTGTGCTTCTCTGGTTGAAGATCGGGAGATATGTGCGGGGGTTGCGAAGAAGTCCACACACGTCCTAACGCACCCAACGAGCGGCTGGCGCAGACCTGCAAAATTACCCCAGGTTCCTCACACGGCAATGGGTTAGCCCTGGTAAAGGGAACACCTGCCTCAGGTGTGTGCAAGCGGGCGGGCGCATGTATGCCTGTGTAGGGAGTGAGGTGAGAGCTTAGTGCCTACTGAGAGTCACTCATAACTTCCATAAAGGGGGTGATTGGTTACCAGCTTCCTAAGGTGATGGGTAAGAGGACTGCAGACTTGTACCACCTTAGTAACACCTAGAGTGGTAATAATTACATCAGTGAAACCTATGAGAAGCTATAGACTTTCGTCTGCAAAACCAGACTGTCATGTCAAGGTTCCAAGACAGTCTTATATTGTAGCACTGCAAGATACTTTATCTACAGCCAGCTCACAGTCCCTTCTTGCTTTATTATCTTTTGTCCTCAGAGACTCTGCCAACTTTCTCTGCTTGATCTATGCCATGTTCCAATGACNGGGGGGGGGGGGGAGAGAGAGAGACAGAGATGGACATGAGCTTCAAAAACCACCTTTTGGGTAAATGGATAACTGTTCTTTTTTGAGTTATAAGGCATGTGGGTGAACAGCTTCACCTCTGTGTAGCTTTAAGGAGTGTCTCTGATTGACCGCTATGCTAGCCCCAAACCAGAACAACCTGCAAGAGAAGGGCTTTGCCAGGTCTCTTCTTGGAGAATAGAGATAAGACCTGGATTGCAGTAAACCTATGGAGGGCGAAAACTGAAAAGATAATTCTTATGCATATTTGTGAAAAAATATTCTTGTTTAGTAGGTACTCTTGGTAAAGTTTTGTGGAGTTTTAGAGAAGCAGAGTTACGATATTTTGCAAAGGCTGAAGTCTGTTGTTACTGTTAATTAATTTATTTATTCATTCAATTTCTATACCCCCCCCCCAGCTCAACCAAGTGGTTCTGGGTGGCTTATAATTCTATAATTCTAAAATAATTAAAACAATAAAAAAATGAAAAAGTAAAAACATTCAGCAAATAAATATTTATTGCTGCTCATTCATATCAAAGATTGTGCAAAAGGCTAGGAGCTGGTTTTTAGCCAGGAAATACTGCACGTACATTGTTATTCATTTATTAGGAATGGTCTTAAAGACCTCTTCCTAGGTTCTGATTGGTTTTACTGGGTGCATTCCAGGTTTTCAAGGCCTTCTTCATCTGAACTGCAAAAATGAGTTTTTCCATTTCTCTTTATTCCCATCTACTGATTTTCTGCATTTCTGGAGTTCAGATTTGGTACCCCTACTTCTTTCTTATATACATACAGATAATCAAAATGAAAGACGTTTACAAAAAGATTGCATATTTTTTCTCAAACCCATGCTTTAGAAATTAAAAAGACATAATTCTTAAAAAAAAACTGGTGGCCTGAATGGAATAAGAATAGGACATTTCTGTTCTATTCCCCTTTCACATCCCTATGCTATTTGACTCATTTAAATCCTCCAGAATTAAGCTGATCTTTCTTATTTTGGGAGTGATCCTGACCTACATTTCTCACACTGAATTTTTCAAACACCTACATGAGCATTCAATGTAAGCCCAGGAAACTGGTGCTACTAATTCTCTTATAAAATATAAAGGAGGAGTCTAGAAGCACCTTTTCTAACAAATTTTACTGAAAGTTTTTGTGAGCTACAGCTCACTTCATCAGATGTATACAGTGAGCAGCAGCTCATGAAGACTTAATACCTTTCAATCATAATCACGATTTGGACAATGTGCTTTTAGTCTCATTCTTGCCAGCATAGGCTCCAACAATAATTCCCTTATCTCTATCATCTGATACTCAAAAGTGTAGTTGAAAATTGAGGCAAGACTTCTGATTTTATAACTTTCTAACTTTCAGTTTTACCAACTCCTTTTCTAATAACCTAGTTAAAAAAACCCCCAACTATATAGGACTTCCTGAAAAAGATTATTTAAAAAAACTGTAGTTTATTTTTAACCAACCTAAAAACTAAAGTTCTCAATAAAACAGAAAGGAACAATAGCAGATGGAAAGGTTATACACATTTCCCACTGGTCCTGAGATTTCCCGCTGCAATTTTGTGTTATGGATTAATGCAGATGATAAAAGAAATGGGTGCTAGTTAGTTAACCTCCTCAACATTCCACTGCAGTGACTTCTGCAGGATTTTAGAAATGCAAGGAGTTTTCAGATTGACCTTGGCTTGTTTCATTGAGTCNTCAGTGAAACCTATGAGAAGCTATAGACTTTCGTCTGCAAAACCAGACTGTCATGTCAAGGTTCCAAGACAGTCTTATATTGTAGCACTGCAAGATACTTTATCTACAGCCAGCTCACAGTCCCTTCTTGCTTTATTATCTTTTGTCCTCAGAGACTCTGCCAACTTTCTCTGCTTGATCTATGCCATGTTCCAATGACAAGGGAGAAGGATTTCTAGATCTTTCAGGAAAATGTTTCCCAGTCATCAAGATGCATTAATGTTCTTACAAGCTATGTGCCTGCTGATTAATCCAGCACTGCACAACCATAGTCTCCAAACACCTTGGATGTGGCTTTCAGGCTCTTTTAATATGTACCACCAAATGTTTCCAGTGAATATAAAATCACAAGGGTGAAATCTGTAAAGAGAGGGGAATGGTGATCATATTAACTGCACATAATTGGCTACATTCTGTTTAATTAATTGTAGTTTTTGTATCAACTTTCTGGGATGCTGCTAATGTGTCTCTTTGCCCCACAAGATTGTGCACCATTGCGCAGGTTCAGCGATAGCTCTCTTCCTGTTAATTAAAATAGGAAAACACAACACAACTAATTCCGGTTTTGCTTGTAGCCTTTTTCCAATTATACTACTGAAAACACTTGAGCCTACAGAACAATTCCTTAAATCATTTAAATCAGTCACTCTGAGTTGCATAATAATCTCTTTGTGCAATTGATAATAGACCTGCTCTCACTGTGTTTGACTCTAGGACTCTGCAGTATTTTGGATCTGAAGGCAAAATGGTGTTTCACATACATATGTGGTTTAAGTAAGGAGCTGTTGACAAGGGCTACCTTGACACCTTTTCATGCTTTAAACATCTTTTCCCTTCAGATACTGTACACAGCTCTGCAACAGCCCTTTGGGATTTCTGATGGGAGAGATCAGATCTCCGTTAATCTTTTAAGCCATCCATATCTTCAAATAGGGCATTATTCCAGGGTGAAAAAAGGCAGGCTAGAGGCAACAAGATGTTATAGGAGTATATGTTCAGTTCACTAATAGGTACAGCCACAGGGTTTTGTTTTGTTTTTTGTCATAGAATGCCCAGAATGGAGTTCCAGCACCTTTTTTGGATGGAACCTTGTAGGGTAGGCAAGGCGGATTGTATGACATGTGTGAGTTCCGGCACCTTTTTTTTTTTTTTTTTTTTTTTTACAAAAAAGCACTGGTCGTACAGGTACATGTTTCCTTCCCATCTCACATAGCAACATGGTGGGGGGGGGGAGACACAGAGAGACAGAGAGACAGAGATGGACATGAACTTCAAAATCACCTTTTGGGTAAATGGATAACTGTTCTTTTTTGAGTTATAAGGCATGTGGGTGAACAGCTTCACCTCTATGTAGCTTTAAGGCAGTGGTTCTCAACCTTTTTAATGCCGCGACCCCAACCGGTCGTAAGTCGAGGACTAAACCGGTCATAAGTCGAGGACTACCCAACCGGTCATAAGTCGAGGACTTTCCCTGCCCGGGAGTGCCACGCATGCGCGGTTCCGCCCCCTGCACCGGCCGAGGCGTAGCTGGCAAGCGGCAGAGACGGAGCAGGCCAACCACCAGCTGGCCCAGCCCAAGGGAGATAAGGCACCCGCCAGAAAAGGGGGAAAAAATGGCAGACAAAAAAAATGGCGGACAAAAAAATGGCGGACAACCTTGCTTGGCGACCCCCATGAAATGGTCGATCGACCCCAAATGGGGTCCCGACCCACAGGTTGAGAACCACTGCTTTAAGGAGTGTCTCTGATTGACCGCTATGCTAGCCCCAAACCAGAACAACCTGCAAGAGAAGGGCTTTGCCAGGTCTCTTCTTGGAGAATAGAGATAAGACCTGGATTGCAGTAAACTGAAAAGATAATTCTTATGCATATTTGTGAAAAAATATTGTTCTTTAGTAGGTACTCTTGGTAAAGTTTTGTTGAGTTTTAGAGAAGCAGAGTTACGATATTCTGCAAAGGCTGAAGTCTGTTGTTACTGTTAATTTATTTATTCATTCAATTTCTATACCCCCCCCAACTCAACCAAATGGCTCTGGGTGGCTTATAATTCTAAAATTCTAAAATAATTAAAACAATAAAAAATGAAAAAGTAAAAACATTCAGCAAATAAATATTTATTGCTGCTCAGCCTGGTCCCCATTCATATCAAAGATTGTGCAAAAGGCTAGGAGCTGGTTTTTAGCCAGGAAATACTGCACGTACATTGTTATTCATTTATTAGGAATGGTCTTAAAGACCTCTTCCTAGGTTCTGATTGGTTTTACTGGGTGCATTCCAGGTTTTCAAGGCCTTCTTGATCTGAACTGCAAAAATGAGTTTTTCCATTTCTCTTTATTTCCATCTACTGATTTTCTGCATTTCTGGAGTTCAGATTTGGTACCCCTACTTCTTTCTTATACACATACAGAATGAAAGACGTTTACAAAATGAAAGACGTTTACAAAAAGATTGCATATTTTTTCTCAAACCCATGCTTTAGAAATTAAAAAGACATAATTCTTAAAAAAAACCTGGTGGCCTGAATGGAATAAGAATAGGACAGGGTAGATTGCCATTCCATTTCTGTTCTATTCCCCTTTCACATGCTATTTGACTCATTTAAATCCTCCAGAATTAAGCTGATGTTCTTTCTTATTTTGGGAGTGATCCTGACCTACGTTTCTCACACTGAATTTTTCAAAGACCTACATGAGCATTCAATGTAAACCCAGGAAACTGGTGCTACTAATTCTCTTATAAAATATAAAGGAGGAGTCTAGAAGCACCTTTTCTAACAAATTTTACTGAAAGTTTTTGTGAGCTACAGCTCACTTCATCAGATGTATACAGTGAGCAGCAGCTCATGAAGACTTAATACCTTTCAATCATAATCACGATTTGGACAATGTGCTTTTAGTCTCATTCTTGCCAGCATAGGCTCCAACAATAATTCCCTTATCTCTATCATTTGATACTCAAAAGTGTAGTTGAAAATTGAGGCAAGACTTCTGATTTTATAACTTTCTAACTTTCAGTTTTACCAACTCCTTTTCTAATAACCAAGTTAAAAAAACTCCCAACTATATAGGACTTCCTGAAAAAGATTATTTAAAAAAACTGTAGTTTATTTTTAACCAACCTAAAAACTAAAGTTCTCAATAAAACAGAAAGGAACATAGCAGATGGAAAGGTTATACACATTTCCCACTGGTCCTGAGATTTCCCGCTGCAATTTTGTGTTATGGATTAATGCAGATGATAAAAGAAATGGGTGCTAGTTAGTTAACCTCCTCAACATTCCACTGCAGTGACTTCTGCAGGATTTTAGAAATGCAAGGAGTTTTCAGATTGACCTTGGCTTGTTTCATTGAGTC